>NW_027617512.1:0-112560 GCF_964187855.1 Myxine glutinosa | reverse complement strand
ATCCTTAATGTTGTTCATTAGACCACTCAAACACTACAAATATTTGTTTTCTCTTATAGACCTATCATCCTTCTTCTACATATCATCTGGCAGATTAATCTTTGACCCACTCAAACATTGACCCATTCACTTCCATATTAATTCTTTCCCTCCCTCATTGCCCCTAAAGACCTCTATTTCTCTCACCCTGTTCTTTACGAACCTTCTAACCTTTTGACATGTTATCCTTATTCATTAGACCACTTAAACACCTGTGATCCTTCTGACCTTATGAACCTTTTAACCTTTTACTCTTAATATCATCTGGTGAATATAACCCACTCAAACAACGACCCTACAAATATTTGTTTATGTGTGGGAAATAATTTAATTCTCCTACAACTCTCCTCACCGTCTAATACATTAACAAAAAATATGTTTGAGTTTGGTTCTTTATTAAGATATTTTAACTGAGCTAAGATAAAATGGGTAAACCTCCCTCAATGTTCTTATTTGAGCGCCTCCAGTGCCACACACTTTTTGGTAGGCTCTGCCACCTTTTGTTAAGCTCCGTCCACTTTTTGGAAAAACCCCGCCCACTTTTTGGTAAGCCACGCCCACATTTTACTAAGCCCCGCCCACTTTTTGTTAAGCCACGCCCACTTTTTGCTATGACCCGCCCCCTTTTGCTAAGCTCCGCCCACTTTTGCTAAGTCCCACCTACTTTATAAACTCTTCAGCATTGTATCATTTCCAGGTAAAACATTACATCATTTTCAGGGAATTTCCATCACATCATTTCCAGTTAAGACACGCCAGGGAATTTCCACAGGAAATGACACACACCCAGCCCTTCTTATAAAAGGCACCGACCACACAGGCTTTTTCAAACACGCTTTCTGCTTCACTTGAGAATGGACTCCTATGCCGAAATGGAATGGGATAACTTTGCTATTCCTTGGAGTCCTACTACCTGTGTAGAACTCAACCTTCAGATTGATGAACTGGACTCGAACCTCTTATCAATGGAGGTAAGTTTGTTTATTTATTTATTTATTTATTTAATTAATTATTTATTTAATTATTTATTTTAATATTTTTTTTTAGATGAGACTCGTGTAAGAGTTAACAAAGTTAATTTTTAATATTCATAGAGCTTGATTTATACAAATAAAAAATATTGTATTAAATTAATACATTGTTATTTTCTTTCACAGGAAATTGTATCTGAGATACGAAATGAAAATTCTGCTTTTAACACAACTTGGGATGAAGTTATTTTTTTGTTTGAAGACATTTTGAACAACCAAGACCCCCAGAACGAGTTCTACCTTGATGACCCAGCCAAAGAGTTATACCTTGGAGATCCACAAAATCCTGAAAAAGAGTTTTACCATGATGATACTTGTTGTGAGTTATCAAAACAAAACCCACTGAACAAGTTCTACCTTGATGAGCCAGAATACAAGTCATACATTGGAGACCCACAAATTTCTGAAAATTGGGAAAGGGGAGTTCTCCCTGATGGTCCGCAGTTATACTATGTGAGACACATCATAGAAACCCTAAAAAATTGGGCAAGGAGAGTTCTCCCTGATGGTCCGCAGTTATACTATGTGAGACACATCATAGAAACCCTAAAAATTTGTGAAATGGGAATTCTCCCTGATGGTCCGCAGTTATACTATGTGAGACACATCATAGAAACCCTAAAAAATTGGGCAAGGAGAGTTCTCCCTGATGGTCCGCAGTTATACTATGTGAGACACATCATAGAAACCCTAAAAAATTGTGAAATGGGAATTCTCCCTGATGGTCCGCAGTTATACTATGTGAGACACATCATAGAAACCCTAAAAAATTGGGCAAGGAGAGTTCTCCCTGATGGTCCGCAGTTATACTATGTGAGACACATCATAGAAACCCTAAAAAATTGGGAAAGGGAAGTTTTCCCTGATGGTCCGCAGTTATACTATGTGAGACTTATCACGGAAACCCCAAATATTTCTGAAAATTGTGGTTCTACCTTGGGGACTTGGAAAGATGGTTATATTTTTGGAGACTCGGAATGGGGGTTTTGTTTTGATGACTCGGAATGTGATACCTATCTTGGAGGCTCAACAGGAATGTGGTTATACCTTGGGAACTTGGAAAGTTGGTTTTATTTTGGAGACTCTACCTGTGGGGTCCATCTTGGAGACTCTTTGGATTCTAAAGCAATGAACAATGTTCTTTGTTTAATGACGCTTGATTTAAGCAATATCAAGAAAGTTCGAGGAAGAAAATGCTGGAAAATTCTTTCTTCCCATTTCTACTTCTTCAAACTTGAAAGCCTTGAAAGACAGAATTGGAAGAAGAGGAAAAAAAATAAAAATGAAATACATATTTTTAAAAAAGAAGAAAAAAAAGATTATGTTAGGGTTTGGGTGGGATTTTGAATGTGAGGGTTAGGGATGGGGTTGGGTTAGGGATGGGGTTGGGTTAGGGTTGGGATTTTGAATGTGAGGGTTAGGGTTGGGGTTGGGTTAGGGATGGGGTTGGGTTCGGGTTGGGATTTTGAATGTGAGGGTTGGGGTTGGGTTAGGGATGGGATTGGGTTAGGGTTGGGATTTTGAATGTGAGGGTTAGGGATGGGGTTGGGTTAGGGATGGGGTTGGGTTAGGGATGGGGTTGGGTTAGGGATGGGGTTGGGTTAGGGATTGGGTTGGGTTAGGGATGGGGTTGGGTTAGGAATGGGTTGGGTTAGGGATGGGGTTGGGTTAGGGATGGGTTTGGGTTAGGGATGGGTTTGGGTTAGGGATGGGTTTGGGTTAGGGATGGGGTTGGGTTAGGGTTTGTATATTATTATGACTCACTCACACATACACAAAAGTTAAGCCCCAACTGGAAAGTTGAGGGATTCTGTGTTTGGGGTTCACAGATTTAAAAACGTATCCCCATTATACACACACAAAAGTTAAGCCCCAACTGAAAAGTTGTGGGATTCTGTGTTTGGGGTTCACAGATTTAAAAACGTATCCCCATTATACACACACAAAAGTTAAGCCCCAACTAAAAAGTTGTGGGATTCTGTGTTTGGGGTTCACAGATTTAAAAACGTATCCCCATTATACACACACAAAAGTTAAGCCCCAACTAAAAAGTTGTGGGATTCTGTGTTTGGGGTTCACAGATTTAAAAACGTATCCACATTATACACACACAAAAGTTAAGCCCCAACTGAAAAGTTGTGGGATTCTGTGTTTGGGGTTCACAGATTTAAAAACGTATCCCCATTATGCACACACAAAAGTTAAGCCCCAACTAAAAAGTTGTGTGATTCTGTGTTTGGGGTTCACAGATTTAAAAACGTATCCCCATTACATTTTATTTATTTATTTATTATTTTCAAGGGTATTATCTGCTTACTTGTGTTTTTTGTAATTCTTGCGAGTAAAATGAACCCAAGATTTCTTCTCCATTTAAATCATATAATTTGTAGGTCCAAGGGACTGTATCCATTACATCAATGATTTTAAATAATTCACGAGTCCATTTTTGTGTATAACCTTTCTCAAAATGACTTTTCCATTTGTATATTCTTACAATATCACCAACTTTAAACTTGGGCTTTCTCAAATTAATCTCCTTTTCATATTCTAATTTTGTAAATGTTTCTGATGGTTTTGATTTTGTTGATGAATGAACTGTATTATTGTAATTATCTACAATATCCTGAATTAAATACACCCATTTTTGAGAACCGAGTTGTGTGAATTTTTTATATAATTTCTCTTTTAAAGTACGATTAAAACGCTCAATAACAACTGCCTTTCCTTCATTAAAGGTGCTGTATAATTTAATACCCTTCCCCTTAAGAAATTTCATGAATATTTTGTTATAGAACTCTGTTCCCTCATCAGTCCATAACTTCTTTGGTTTCCTTTTATCCCGATCAAATATTAGCTTAAAGGCTAACATTAAAGTATCACCCCTTTTATTTTTTAAAGGGACAACCCAGGCAAATCTACTCCTCAAATCAATAACGGTTAAAGCATACCTGTATCCCCTGTCATTATTCAATTCAATTAAATCAGCGGACCATATGTGGTCGGTGTATTTAGAATAAACCTTCCTTCTTTTAAACTTTGTGATTATAGGTTTGTGTAATTCTTCAGCCAAAAGCTCCTCAGTCTTGATGACATCATTAGAGCCTAATAGTTTTTTGAGGAATAACCAAGACCAAGTTTCAATTTAGCATTTATCAAATTTCTCACAATAAACCTATCAACTTTCTCTCTCAACGTTGGATTTTGTATCAAAGACAAATTATACAACATTTCGCTGTCGGCTTTATGTTTTTCAGTCAACGTAGTGGTTTTCCCATAAGCAATATCATGCTTCATACACACTTCATCAACCCTATTTGTAGGTTTAGACCAAGGTTTAGGATTGTCAGCCTCATCTAATATTTTATCCAAGTTTGTTCCTGGACCACAGAAAGAATACCCTGGAAGGTGTAATTCCCCTGGAATTCCAGTTGTTGTAAATTTACTTCCTGACAGAAACTTTTGTATGTCTCCTCCTCTTTTAGGAGAGATGAATTGGCACTTTTTAGAGCCACATACTTGACATATTCCTTTTTGATAAACTCTATTATTTTTAGCTTTAACATAAGAGATATTTTTAGATTTAGTTTTCTTTTTACATTTGAGACAATAACTCATATTTATTTATCAGAAAAATTCCGACAGAGTATCAAAACCTTTTTGGTTTTCAACATATACATTTCAATCTTTATTTTTAAAACATAAAGAATCCTAAGGAATGCCTTCACTCTCTCCTCCATTTATTTACAAATAAAAACTAACTAAAGTCAATGACACCAACATCATCAATCACATAATCTTTTCCTTCTTCTTCTTCTTCTTCACCACTTTCTCGTTTAAATCTCCTCCCTGAAATTGAAGACATTGACGTTGTTATTTTTGAAACCATTATCTTCATAAGAGTTGTTAATTCTTTAATTTCCTCTTCGGTGCGTTGAGATTGATTTATTTGCTGTAATACACTCAATCTTTTACGAATCTCACTGATTTCCATCTTTTTATATTTTTCCTCCCTCTCTCTTTGCTCCCTTTCCTCCCTCTCCTCCTTCTCCTTTTTCTCCCTCTCCTCCTTCTTCTTTTTCTCTCTTTCCTCCTTCTCCCTTTTCTCTCCTTCCTCCTTCTCCTTTTTCTCCCTCTGCTCCTCCTTTTTCTCCCTCTCCTCCTTCTCCTCCCTCTCCCTTTCCTCCTTCTCCTTTTTCTCTCTTTCCTCCTTCTCTTCTTCAACTCCTTCCTCATCCCTTGCTACCCTTGAGTTTGAACCCCAAAGAATATTATACATATACTCATCTGGATTTTGAGATATTCTTGTATCTATAATTATTTTTCTCATAATAGGATACCAATAAGATTTGTTGACGATTTCTAAAAGAGTTTTATATTTCATAACTTTGAGAAGTTCATTTTTATTTAATATTTTAAACAAGTCTCTATTTGTGGGTTTAACAATATCAGTATAAGGCCAGTTTTTAATGACAAAATTCCCATGTATATGCTCCAAATCATAAGGTATGTAATACCGAGCACCCTTTTCTTGTAGGTATCCTTGAATACAAAAATTATAATTCTCTTGTAGTCTTCTTCCTGCCATTTATGTATCAGAAATATATGTGAGATTAATATTATGACAGGTAATACCACCCCATCTTCCCACTACCAAATCGGTTTGTATTCCTCGGCTTTCTATCCTTATCTCATTACCTTCCTTCTTTGTCATGCGAACCATCGCTATACTATCATATATTTTTCTTTTCTTAAAATCACGTATTTGTTGTTTACTAATTGTACTTCCACATAAATCCTTATCCTCACCAAGTGGATAATATTCTTCTTTACGAGACTGATTTAAATCATGTAGGTCTTCTATGTTTATTGAAAAAGACCAATTATACCCTAAATCAGGCATATCATACCCCCATTTATTAATTCGCATATTAACTAAATGTCCTTCTTTATAAAATTCAATTGTAAGCAGGTAGTTAAATTCAATGAGGAAAGGTGTATGGTCAGTATAACCAGGTGTTGTGGTTGTAAATTTTACTTGTTTCACAAAACGTGCTGTTTTCTTTAAAAATATATATTGTGATAAATCACTTAATCTAATTAAGTCATTCGCATCTGTAGGGTTTGGATAATTGATTAATTTATAAGTATTCTTCATATTAATATTTTTACTTACACTATATTTTTGTCGTTCAGCCTGTGCCTTTGTATAATAATTTGATAAATCAATATCCTGAGAGGATTTTCCAAAGATAGAACCATCTTTTCCAACATAAGTCATTTATATTAGATTAAAAATGATATCATAAAAATTTTCATTATTGTTGAGTTGAAATAATACATATAAACATAATTGACCACAACATTTAGAATTAATTTCTTGAACTTGAAATGTTTGATAAACACCATTCTGTAAGAATTGTATTACTTCAACAGGTGGTGGCATACCATAACTATCAAAATAATATTTATCCTGACTATTATGAATACAAACCCAATGAGAACCATTCTGTGTGTCTAAATTCATAATAATATGCTTTGTATTCTTATTTATATGTATTAATTCATCTCTCATACAAATAACCACATTATCAATTTTTAGTGTTTTACAATACTTAGCTAGTTCTATATTTGACGTTGTATTCTTTCCAAATTGTTTAAACCATTTATCCATTTATTTATGAGAAAGATACAATCCATTACCCCGTTTAGTTAGTTTAACACCCGCTTGAGCGATAGAGGAAAGCATATCTCCAACCAACAATCTAGCTTTATCAGGTAGACTTTCAAGTTTTTGAGCAAAATCTACAATTACACCACTTCCACTAATTTGTTTCTCCAACTCCTTGTTATGTCTTTCCAATTCTTTTTGAGCTTTTAGTTGTGCCTTCCTTTCGTTAGCAGTTTTTACCGCTGCTGAAATACCACCAGTCAATGCTCCCGCCGCACTTAAACCAGCAAATAAAGGAATTAGAAACGGGAGAAATCCTCCTCTTGACACGTCTATTGAATATTTCTTTAACATAGGTTTCGTCATTTTAATTTTAAGTGATCCAACATCATTTAGTGTTTTTACTTGTGTGTGTGTGAGTAAAACATCAATTCTTACAGCTCCTTTTCTTTGAATTGTATTAACATTAATAATACAAGGCTTTTGATTTTGAATACAAGATGTTAATTTATTAAGATTGATTTGATTAACATATACCCCAACCATTTATTTATGAGAAAAAACCTATGTGATATTAATCATAACACCATTATCTGTATTAATCTGTAATTCTGTTTCCTCCAAAAGCAAACAATATGCATTAACCTCTTCACTCTCCCCTCTTTCAATGTATAGAGAAGTATCCACTCGATTAGACTTTATAGTTTCCTTTTGAGAACTCAGGTCAATTGCGTAGATTGTATAAAGTTTTTGAAACGCAACCATATCCAAAATAGGATCATTATTACCATTACTTTCACACACCTTTTGGTAGGACTTGTAGGCTTCCGCATAATCATTTTTTTCCCAATCAATTTCCAATCTATCTCGCGGATAAAATGTGCCATCAAGAGAAACCCGAAGTTGTTTCACCTTAGCATTATCACTCAGCGCATTATTCTTATTAGTACCGTCCTCTCCATCTGGTTTTTTAAAAATGAGCCAGAGGTATCGTGGCTTTCCTTGAAGAACACCCAAATTCCAAGTGTAGGTAGTGTGTTCCAGTTTAACGTGTTGACATCTTCTTTTAAGGTATGATACATTTAGCGGTTTCTTTGAGTTAAGTCTTCTATTTAACATCTCTTCCGTTTTAAGATTAGGAGTATATTCACTGATATACCAACACAAATCATTAATAACAAATTTATTGTTGTCTCCAAAAGCATTTTCTTCCCCAAAAAGCAACCTATTTACATTATCATTCCTTTGTAGTTGAAATCTAATTTTAAGACCATACAAAACTTTATCATAATCGCAAAATCCAAATATACCTTTAAGAGGTACTGCTACGGTAAAACTATTCACTGCTTTTGTTTCATCATTATACATTGACTTCCTTTGACTATAACCAGGGTCTGCGTTTGTACCCGTTGACATATCAGGAATAAAACCTTCAACAGCTCCCTTACCCATTCTATCACTAAACGAATATAGTGTAAATTTCATCATTTCAGATGTAGCAGAGACATAATCAACCGCTTCAACCTCTTGTGTTCCAATATACAGGCGGACACTGTCAAACATTTTCCAGAAGAAATCATTTACGAGTGTAGCATTAGTATTATTCGCAGCCTTAGTGAATTTAAATTTACACAGCAAGAAACTATCAGCTATATTCAAGTAAGTTTGTTGATTATTTATTTCAAAACTTTTTGTTCCGTTTGAATTCCAGTCTGTTCCTGTTATAGCATTTACCTTAAAATAGTCTTCCTTTTTAGTGGAGTTTGAAATGATAATCGTATCATCCAAATCATAGATACTATCAATCGCTTCCATACTTGTATTTATATAGCATTAAAATTGTTGAAACCCTGACCCAAGTATTTTAATGATTTTTTGTCGTTCTTGTGAAGATAGTTGAGTTTTACCTTTTTTTATTTCTTTGATTGCTTGTAATTTATGAGACTCCTTTTGAGCATCTTTTATACTCTTTATAGCACCCACAACGGAGCCCACGGCAGAAGCAGTTGAATCAATTAGGTCTTTATGTTTAAGGATGGTTGAACCAATACCCATTAGAGTATCAATTATCCCATCTCCTTTATTTCGAAATTGATGACCTACACCTCGTTGTCTCTTAGGTTTATAGTATCCTCTACCCACATACCTTGTATAGTCTGGTGAAAGGAACATGCCCTCCCCTGTAATTATTTTATATTTTCCCAACTCGTGTTTTCTCACAATAACCATTATTTATTTATTGAAAAACTTCACGTAGGTGAATTCTGATGGATATAATTTCATCATTAAAGGATATCATACGATTATCTTGGTCGGTTATCCTAAAACTTACTCTGTATATGGTTTTTCCTGACACAGGTAAATAGACAAGATTTTTTGGTTCCATATTAAATTTATAACCAATCGGGGTTGAGTATGCACTGAATGAAAATATTGTATTTGTTCTTATTCCATCGTTATAAGCACCATCAATCAAATCACAATGAATTAATACTGAATTTATACCGGAGGATATTTGGATAACATTATCACTGTAAAACGTCCCGTTATTTTCAATCTTTTTTGAAGAGAAACCCAATAGCTCTCTAAACGAATTTTCAATCGTGAAATCAACTTTATAATTATTTTTAAGTTTAATAGTTGATTTTGAAGTGTGTTTTTGAATATCTATTACAATATTTTTTGGTTCATCACCTTTTTCTTTCATAAGGCGAGAGACTTCTGAAGATATTTGAGAAATCTCGTAAGCTCCAGGTGAAACGGTTATAGTTTTATATCCACTTCCTGGATTATAACTAAACTTGTTGTTTTTCTCTGTGATATTAAAAAGGGTATTGTAAGTTTCCATTGACAACAAAGATGCCTCATATGAGGTAAGGGGGTCAAGTTGTAGTGGGTAAGGGAATGAAGCTGTGTAATCGCTCGTTGTGAAATTAAAACTAAGAATTGTGCTTCTCATCTTATTTAATATCTAATAAAATATCTTTGTATTGACATTTATTAATTATTTTCATGTTCATCAACTGATCTAAAATGGCTGAGGATTCATTAAAACAATTGTTGTTTCCAGCCTTCTTACTACCTAACAACAATAATAGCCTATTAACTAATTGTGATGGGTCATTTGGAAGAAAACTAACACCCGAACCAAGCTTACTTAAAGCATCAATAATATGTTTCTCCTTCTCATTCTTCTTACTTTTACCAGCAACAGAAACTCCATAATCAAGTGCATTTAGCAACTCAATATATACCCTATCTTCCTCTCTTTCCATATCAAGTGGTTCCTCAAAATATTTTGAACCGCTGAATCCGGGGTTTGTTAGAAGAAACATTAATCTTGGAGTTAATTTAACATTTGGTTGAGTAGAACTCAAGAACATCAATTCATCATTAAATATCAATACCTTTTCTTCCACAAGATGAAACACTGCTGGTTCTTCTGTTGGAATGAGACCTGCTCTGGTTTTTGAACCCGCCGAATATTCATTGTTTTGAAGAGCTTCCACAACATAATTAGGGGGTTGATTTACCTCCTCAAGTTTCCGAAATAATCCCTCGTCATCATATTCTAATTCACCAAGTTCTTGTTTTGTTATCTGACTAAAATCTTTGAGCATTTGAAGTTTTTTCGGAGTAAATTCTACCGTGGGAACTGTAGGTGAGTGTTGAGTTTTCAAAAGTGGTTTAAAGAATTTCTCTTGTTTTCTTTCAAAGGCTTCTTCACCAGTTAGTTTCTGTCTCCGTTTCTTCTTTATCTCTTCCTGTTGTTTAACAACTTTTGAAACTAATTGTTGATGTTCCTTAAACTTTCTTTCTCTTTCTTCGGTATTCATTTTCTGTATTTATTTATTGAAAAATATCATTTAGTATCTCATCTTGTTTCACAACAATATATTTATATTTTCCAATCGTGTGTTTCATATAATTTTCAAATTCTTTTTTACTACATAACGTAGAGCAATTATCTCTCCAAAAATTATTTACATCTATTGAATTTAACTTAAATAAAATAAAAGTATTGGCATTGTTTCTTATTGAGCGTCGAGGGAGTTGAAAATATGATTGACTAAGATATATACAATTACAAGAAGAATGTCTCCCTCTTGTATAGTAGCTATCCATTACTGTTTGGTTTCTCTCATTAACACAATCATCAAAGATGACGAGGTTCTTTTTTGATTTATCTAAATCTTGAGGTGAAGGTATATCATCCGTATTATCACTGAGAATACAAGTTATGGGTTTCGATTTTGATTTCTGTGTATCACAAAATAATTGTATTATATCTTCAATATTATAATCATTCAGTTTGTTTTGAAGTTTAAATAAACCGATAATGTCTTCCTTTTTAAGACCTGCATTAAAACCCTGTGAGAGTAGTTGATACTCGGGTTGAAAACTTGACTTTGTAAAAATTATTAAATTATCATAATCTAAAAAATTAGGACCAAGGAGCATCTTTAAAAGTAAACAGGTTTTCCCACATCCGCTTGAACCAACTATTAGACATCTCAATGAATTTGGAATGTTTTTATGGTTATTAAATTTTATCTTATTTTCCCAAACGGGTAAAAAATCATTCATTTATATATTTGGAAAACAAGTCATCCAACTTTTTTTGAGCTATTTTAGAAACTCTATATTTTATCCTGAGTTCGGGTTTAATTTCAAAATAATTCATTATTTTATTTATGTAGTATCTTGTATTAACATTTCCATTAAAATTATTTTGAATAATAAATATCATTAAACCCTTATACATTTCCTCAATACAAAGAGTCTCTTTCCTTGTAAGAAATGGTGTATTATCACCATAATGCTTAACATTCATCTCTCTTATTAATCTTGTAAAGTAATTCATTTTTGGTTCTAATTTAAAAGAGTTATATGTTTTTTTATATTTCTTATTATCATTAATTAGAATATAATCACAGAATAAACATTGTTTATATGAATCCTCATCATTAAGCCCCACTCTATCACAAGCCGGACAATTCTCTAATTTATCATATGGAGAGTCTGGAAATTCTAAATATCCTTCAGAACTTATCATATTTATGTGGTAAATTTTTACTTAAACTAAACGCAAGTTTATTCATTAATAAATACAATGTTTCAAAGCACAAAAGACAAATTTCAATCAATCTCTACTTCGGTGGAAGATATAGAAAAATATGTCAAAGATGTTAAATTGAACAAAGATAAATATGGAAATTTTTGGGTAAAACCAGTTATGGAAAATAACATGAGCCCCTCTATTTCATTTAAAGGAAGAGCTCTAACTATACCTGGAAAGACATCCATTAAAGTAAATCTAACAAAAGTTTCTCCTCTACTCCTGGCAATTTATTCAAAGCTTGAAAAAGTGATTGACCACGATACTTTGAAAAAGAATGATAAGACCATTAATAATTCTAGAGGAGACATTTGTATTTTCTTTAATAATCCAAAGGGTGTAGATCTAAGTAAAATGAATGATGTTAATATTTCTGGTGAAATGTCATTTCGTTCTATGATAGTTAGAGATTATTTAAAGATAACTTTTGATATAAAAATTGTAGAGATTGAATCTGTTAATGAAAGAAAGTATATAGATATTGATGGGAATATTTTTCTTGCTAATTAAATATGAGTCAATACAGCAGTGAAGATTTTACTATTTCATTGAACTCGGACGATAGTGATGATAGTATTTCATTGAACTTGGACGATGGTGATGATAGTATTTCATTGAACACAGATGATAGTTATGATACTAATAGTTTGTGCTCAAATGATAGTTATGAGAGTAGCTTTATTGATGACTCTGAGTATGATTCTGAGTATTCATGTGATAGTTATGACTTAGATGATTCTGAGTGAAAAAGTGTTTTAGTTTAAGCACAGCGATATATATAAAACGGAGCTGTAAAGCTCAAAAGTGTTTTATTTTAAGCACAGTGATATATATAAAACACCACGTTTTCTCACGCTATAAATATGGTTTATTGTGATACTTGCGAGAAGGAAGTAAAATATTATAAACAACATATTCTCACCGCAAAACATACATACAACATTTTAAACAAACTTTCCCCTCTTCCACCTGAAACAAAACACTGTTCTACATGTAATAAAAATATCCTCAAGAAAGGCTTCAAAATACATCTTAAAACAAATCTACATTTATCAAATTTTATCACAACTAAAAACTCTGATGGAGCATTCAAAGGACATATTAAAATAAGAGTCTTTAACTTCAAACCTCCTGAACCAGAGTCTATAGTTGATGCTGTAGAAATAGTTAAACCTGCTGTTCAAACGTTGATTGAAAAAACACTAAAGGAAATGAAACCACTTAAATTTTATATGGGAGTAAAATTAGAAATGACAAAGGATGAAGGAGTTATAGATGCACCATACATGAGAACTGAGCCACACTTTATATCTTCATATCAAGATTTTAAAACATCAGGAGTCTATGATGAACTTATTAAACAAGAGCAAGATGTGGATAATTCAATCGTAGGAAGTGGATTCAATATAGGAAAAATTATTTACATAGACATTCATATTCTTAAATCAGATCCTCTAAAAGCTTCTTCTTACATTGATTTACCCAGTGTTATCAAAAATAGAAAAGCAGTTATCAATATCAAAAATAAAGACAATAAATGTTTTCTCTGGTCTATTTTAGCACACTTACATCCTCCACATTTTCATGATGAAAGAGTATCTCATTATAAAAAATATGAGAATACATTAAATACGAAAGATCTAAAGTTTCCGATGACTTTAAATGATATTCCTAAATTTGAAAAGATGAATAATTTATCAGTTAATGTTTATGGTCTAACAGAAACAAACAACATTCAGGTTTTAAAGCTTTCTGACAATTGTAAACAAACTCATATTAATCTTCTATATTTTAATTCAGACGAAAATTCACATTATACATACATCAAAGATATTGCTAAATTAATAAAACCACAAGTCTGTAAGAGAACAAATAAAATATATATTTGTTTGCGTTGTCTTAACTTCTTCAATTCACAAGAAAGATTAGATAAACATTCAAATTATTGTGGCGAACATAAATCAACGGTAATCAATATGCCTAAAGAAGGCTCAAAGATCACATTCAAAGATGAAAATAAAAAGATCAAACATCCATTTGTTATATATGCTGATTTTGAAAGTATTTTAGAAAAAATTGATACTGCTTCTCAAGATCCAAAAGAATCATACACAAATAAATATCAAAAACATACTCCTTGTGGTTTTTGTTATTATATCAAATCATCCGTTGGTGATAAATATAACAAGTTAGAGATGTATAGAGGCTCAAATACCCCAGAGGAGTTTGTGAAACGACTAGAAAAAGACTGTGTTCGATTAACCAAGATAATGAGAGAAACCAATAAACCAATGTCCTTAACAAGTAAAGAAAAAAGGGAATTTATAAAAAACAATGTCTGTCATATTTGTGAGGAGAAAATTGGTAAAGGTCTAAAGGTTAGAGACCATTGTCATCTCACTGGTAAATATAGAGGTCCGGCTCATCAAAGTTGTAATATTAATTATCAACTCCCCTCTTTCATTCCTGTCTTTCTTCATAACAACGCTCATTATGATACACATCTATTTATCAAGGAACTCTCAAAGACTTCTGTAAGTATCTCAGCAATTCCAAACACGGATCAGAAATACATTTCATTCACAAAAACAATTCACACATCTCCTATTACTCATATCAGATTTCTTGATACATTTAAATTCATGGCAAGTCCATTGGTTAACTTGGTTCAAAATCTAAAAGAGTTTCCATGTCTTTCAGAGTATTTTTTAGATAAAGATTTTCTAACACAAAAGGGAATTTACCCCTATGACTATATGGACTCATTTGAGAGATTCAATGAAACACAACTTCCTTCAAAAGAAAATTTCTATAACAAATTAAATAATAGTCATATATCTGATAAAGATTATGTACATGCACAAAATGTTTGGGAAAAATATAACATCAAGAATCTTGGCGAGTATCACGATTTGTATCTCAAAACTGATGTGCTTTTATTGGCCGATGTATTTGAAGCCTTTAGATCTGTTTGTCGCACTGGATATGGATTGGATCCTGCTCACTACTACACAGCACCTGGATTGGCCTGGAGTGCGATGTTGAAAATGACAAAACAAGATTTGGATTTGATAACCGATGTTGATATGCTTTTGATGATTGAAAAGGCAAAAAGAGGTGGAATTTCACAAGTCTGCTCGAGTAGATACGCAAAAGCAAATAACAAATATCTTCCAAATTATGATCCAACGAAAGAGAGTTCTTACTTGATGTACTATGACGCGAACAACCTGTATGGCTGGGCAATGTCTCAGGCTCTTCCTTATGGAAAACTTAGATGGGTAAAGGAAAAAGACTACAAAAACGTTTTACAAGATGTATGTATCTCTACACAAAAAGAATTGGATGAAGAAAAAGTTGGTTATTATTTTGAAATTGATTTAAAATATCCAGAGGAACTCCATAACCTACACAAAGATCTCCCATTTGCTTGTGAGAAAGAAAGTCCAAAGAAAGAATGGTTGAGTGATTATCAACGATCGTTTGATATAGGTGAATCAACAGAAAAATTACTTACTACATTATATAACAAGAAAAATTATGTTCTACACCAAAGAAATTTGCGACAATATTTATCAAAAGGTCTAAGAGTAGAGAAGATCCATAGGGTTCTAAAGTTCAATCAAAGTCATTGGTTAAAGGGGTACATTGATTTTAATACACAAAGAAGAACAGAGTCAAAAACAGATTTTGAGAAAGACTTTTATAAATTAATGAATAATGCGGGCTTTGGTAAGACTATGGAGAATGTGAGGAAAAGACAAAATATCAGACTATCAACATCTTGGGAACAAGCATCAAAATTAATTAATAGACCGAGTTTTACTCGAGCTGAGGTCTTTACTGAGAACTTTTGTGCGATCCATTTGATTAAAGAGAGTATTGAAATGAACAAACCTATTTATATTGGAACAACAATTCTTGATTTATCAAAGTCATTAATGTATGATTACTTTTATAATAACTTGAGGAAGAAATATCAAAATGATGTTAATCTACTTTATATGGATACAGATAGTTTTATTTTGAAAATTAATACCAACGATGTTTATTCAGACATGAAAAGAGACATTAATATCTATGACACGAGTAATTACAGTCCAGAGAGTGAGTTGTTCTCTTCTAAAAATAAAAAGGTGATTGGAAAGTTCAAGGATGAATTAGGAGGAAATGTTATGAGTGAATTTGTGGGATTGAGGTCAAAGGCTTATGCTTATAAATACATTGTGAATAACGTTGAAAAGACTGATAAGAAGTTAAAAGGTGTAAAGAAAAATGTTATTAAAGAAACAATAAACTTTAAGGATTATTATAACTGTTTAACAACAAAGAAAGAAGAGTTTAGAAAGATTAATGGAATAAGAAGTTATAAACATCAATTATATTCAGAAGAGATAAATAAGAAAGCATTGGGGGCTTTTGATGATAAGAGGTTTATTTTAGAAAATGGAATTGATAGTCTCCCTTATGGTTATATAAGTATATAAGTGATAAGATATATATAAGTGATAAGATATATATAAGTGATAAGATATACATAAGTGATAAGATATATATAAGTGATAAGATATATATAAGTGATAAGTTAAAAAGGGGGGGGGGGGGGTTGGGGATTTTAACGGGCTACCGCCGCCTTTTTTACTATTATATAAATGATAGAACCAAGTATCAACCAGACTAAAGAGTGGAGGTGTAATCAACCTTGGTATATAAATGGAAAACATAATGAATGTGAAAAATATCAAATAGGTATAATTGAAAAGGCAACTGGTAAAAAAGTTCACAAAACAAATAAGAGAATTAATTTAAATACCGGTGAATTGGGTAAAAAAGATGGAAATATTTTTGAGTGGACGGAAAACTTTGATGGTTGTCAGGAAAATATATACTTTAATTTAAAAATGGTATGTGGCACTGGAGGCGCTCAAATAAGAACATTGAGGGAGGTTTACCATTTTATCTTAGCTCAGTTAAAATATCTTAATAAAGAACCAAACTCAAACATATTTTTTGTTAATGTATTAGACGGTGAGGAGAGTTGTAGGAGAATTAAATTATTTCCCACACATAAACAAATATTTGTAGGGTCGTTGTTTGAGTGGGTTATATTCACCAGATGATATTAAGAGTAAAAGGTTAAAAGGTTCATAAGGTCAGAAGGATCACAGGTGTTTAAGTGGTCTAATGAATAAGGATAACATGTCAAAAGGTTAGAAGGTTCGTAAAGAACAGGGTGAGAGAAATAGAGGTCTTTAGGGGCAATGAGGGAGGGAAAGAATTAATATGGAAGTGAATGGGTCAATGTTTGAGTGGGTCAAAGATTAATCTGCCAGATGATATGTAGAAGAAGGATGATAGGTCTATAAGAGAAAACAAATATTTGTAGTGTTTGAGTGGTCTAATGAACAACATTAAGGATAGGTACTACAGACAAAAGGTTCATAAAGATGAGGGTGGGAGAAATAGAGGTGTTTATGATTTTTGAAAAAGACAAGGGGGTAAATGACATTAGATAGGGATTTCCCATGTTAAACGGAGGTGTCCCAGAAGCAACATTATTACACTACTGAGGACGTTGTCCTCGCAACCGGTCGTGTTGTCGGGATCGACAAGGTTGTTGCCGCATCGCGGATGAACAAGCGGATCGTTATTTTTTTGTCCGACGTGGATTGTGTCCCACAAATTGTCGAACAGGGTTTGACAATCGATCCAGATTTATTTGTAATGATTTCCCCACTAGATAGCCCAGCGATAAAAGTCGTGATATCAAATTGCCCCCCATTTGTATCCGACGATGTACTAATTAAAGAGTTGTCCCGATACGGTACCATCGTGTCTCGTATCTCCATGATTCCCTTCGGGTCACGAAACAACGATTTAAGGCACGTGGTTTCATTCCGGCGGCAAGTGTTTATGATTTTAAAAAATTCCCAGAAGGATTTAAACCTTATAATAAAATTAAAACATCAACAGAACGAATATACAGTGTACGTGTCCACCAACGTTCTAAAATGTTTTGGCTGCGGACAATTTGGGCATGTTAAGCATGACTGCCCCCGAAAAGAGAATTCTCCACAAGTGCAACCTCCCCTCCGAACCGGGAATAAGCAACCCCCCCACCTTCCCACCACCGGTCCAAACCCTTCCACCACCGAACCAAGCCCTCCCGCCGCCGAGCCAAGCCCTCCCACCACCGACCCGAACCTTCCCACCATCGACCCAAGCCTTACCACCACTGATCCCAATCTGTCCACCACCGACCCAAGCCCTCTTACCACCAATCCAAACCCCCCCACCGTACCCCCTTCCCCTCCCCTTGAAACAGGGGCCCCTCCCTCTACTGAAGGATCTAATTGCAGCCATCTCCTGTTAACTATAGATCTCACCCCCCAGGCGACATCGTCCAATCACAGCTTGTTGCCTGCTATAACTGATCCTACCTCTCCCGCCATGGTAGCCGATGGGAATCCCCTCCCGATGATCACGTCCTCCCTCCCCCCCCCCCCTCCCCCCAAACCCTTGCAATCTCTTCCCACTAACCAGGACGAGTTTCAATTAGTCTGCCCAAAAGGAAAAAGACATCTACAAACAACAGATGAAAACGGTCATCTCTTTAAAAAACCTACAACTGAAAACCGACAGCCCCCCCTCTCTGGCCTAGATTTGTCCCTCGTCACAGAAAATCGTTTCTCGGTATTGGAGGACATAGATGTGGATGAATCCTCGCCCTTGTCTACTGACCTAGAAACTGATATGGTTGAACCGCAAAAATTAGTACCCCCCCCCTGCTCCCCTGAAGATGCCCTCCCCGTCCCCCCCCCCTCTATGGACTATGCCCCATCCGATAACGTGGAGGGATGTGATGACGGTGAGGAGATAAATGATGAAAACCAGTGTGACACACCATCTGAGCCATCTGATATAGATGACTCTGTTAGTGAATGTGGTAGCCTCAAGGAAGAAGAAATCCCTCCAATCCCTCCCTCCGAGATAAAAAGGTTTCTTAAGGACACATTCCGAAAAAGGAATGTTGTAATAGAAACCTTTTTTCCGGAGCTACCTGATTTTATACATTCCGCTAGACTGATGGTAAAACGGCCCCACGTTTATAATTTCAATTCCTCCCAACGTCACCGTTTAAAGAAGTGGTCGCAAAAAGCTAAGAATGAACTGCTATCAAAAAATTGAGTGGTGGTCACTCCTCCTTATAGCTGTAATGAGTTTTTCCATTTGTAGCTTGAATATTAACGGAGGATGTAGCTCTGTCCGCAAAGTTCAAGTAAGGGATTTTTTATTACAGAAGAAAGTCGACATTGCCCTCTTACAAGAGACCCATGCCAACGACTGCTGTGTCGCAGAGTGGTGTAGGCTCTTCCCCGGCCTGTCCTTTTTTAGTAACGGTGACTCCCGCAAAGGCGGTGTCGCAATAATTCTTAGCCCCTCCTTTTCGCCTTCATCGCTTAAATTCGACGAAATACACAAGGGATCCCTAGCATCCCTAGAATTCCACTACTGTGGAAAATTCTATACTATTTTTAATATCTATGCCCCAAGTACGCCTGTAGCTCGGCGAGTTTTTTTTAATGACCTTGGGACACACCTAACGTCCCTCGACAGCCAAAACGCCCTAAAAAACCGAGACAATCATGTTTGTATTGGTGGAGATTTTAACTGCACCCTTCAACCCCAACTAGACAGGAACAGTGCAGAGCCCCATCCTGCCTCCACAATCCCTCTCACCAAATTTTTAAAACAAATGAATTTGACAGATATATGGCGGGTACAGCACCCATCAATCAGGCAATACACATGGTGTCGATGCATTCAGGGTAATATTGTACTTGCTCGCTTGGACAAGTTTTATATTAATCCTCCACTTGAACGCCTCGTTCTGTCATCCAAAATTTGCCCATCAGGATTCTCGGACGACAGCGCAACATTTCTCAAAATTTCTGCCCCCTGCCCGAAACACAAGAGTGCTTTTTGGAAATTTAATAACAACTTACTTGATGATAGTACCTTTAAGGACATTTTTCCAGAAATTTGGAATATTCTGGTTGCCTCCCAAGGGAATTTCTCAAACCTCAGACAATGGTGGGATAATGCCAAAACGCACATCAGACTATTCTGCCAACAATATCGTGCGTATGGTGTTCAAGAGGAAAGAAAAACCACAACCTTACTTGAAGATGAAATCCTGGAATTACAGGAACAGCTTCAGGGAACCGCAAGTGTGAGCTACCAGGGAATGAGGCAACAAATCCATGGAAAAACGGCCTTACTGAATTCCATATCCGAAAGGCGAGCACAAAATGCTTTATTGCACCTGAAGATGAGGTACATACACGACCTTGATGCTCCAACCAAATTCTTCTTCAGCCTTAAAAGGGCTCTTCGTCAATGATTACACGCTTGCTCCATGATGGGGAACTCCTTTATGAAGATGGCAGAATCAGGGAATGTGCCCGGAAACATTTTAAACAACGGTTTATGCGGCATGACATTAACCAGGATGCAATATCGGAACTTGTTTCTAACCTTCCAACATTGGCGGAGGATCAGAAGCAGCAGTTGGAGGATCCTCTTAGGTTACCTGAGCTCACCGCTGCCTTGAAGGCCTTGGAACCTGATAAAGCCCCTGGACTGGATGGGCTGACAAGTGAATTTTTCCAGTTTTTTTGGGACACCATTGGACCTCACCTACTGCGGGTATTGAATGAATGTTTAGAGGATGGACAACTGCCGTGGAGTTGCCGGAGAGCAGTCACCACCTTAATTCCTAAGAAAGCGGACACTCAACTTATAGAGAACTGGCGTCCTATTTCTGTTTTATGTACGGATTATAAAATTTTAGCCAAAGCCTTGTCTAATCGAATGAAACCTTTTATGAATGTACTAATAGGAGAACATCAATCCTTTTGTATTCCTGGACGTACTATTTTTAATAATATCTTTCTTATCCGTGATACCATTCGGTTTTGTAACAATTTTAATATGAATGTTGGTCTGTTTTTTATTGACCAAGGAAAAGCCTTTGACTGTATTGACCACATGTACCTTTTTAGAGTTTTAGAGAATTTTGGGTTTGGACCTATTTTTATCTCGTACGTTAAACTTTTGTATTGTAATATATCCAGTGTTCTTAAAATTAATCAAGTATTGTGTAGCCCCATTGCTGTACAACGGGGAGTACGGCAAGGTTGCCCGCTATCTGGACTTTTATACTCTCTTGCCATCGAACCTCTTCTGCTCCAATTACGTACGCACATTTCTGGCTTCACTGGATCAATTCTTACCACACCGCTAAAAGTCTCTGCCTATGCAGATGATGTCTGTATTTATATAAAAAATAGTACTGACGTCACTGCGGTGGCTCAGGCACTAAAAACATATTGTCAGGCTTGTTCAGGCCAGGTAAACTGGAAGAAGAGTGAAGCCCTTTGGATAGGACCTGGAGATTGCCCGCCAATTGTCCTACCAGGAGGAGTGAACTGGCAGAAAAGTGGCATTAAATACCTCGGTGTTTTCCTCGGAGACAACACCTTTGAGCAGCAGAACTGGGTGGGATTACCAGACAAGGTAATGGCAAAACTGGCCCGCTGGAAAGGACTTCTTTTCCAACTTTCGTACCGCGGAAGAACTCTCGTCATTAACAATCTTGTCGCCTCTATGCTATGGCTTAAGATGATATGCCTACAACCGCCTGGGAGCCTTCTTATTACACTGCAAAAGAGCATTGTCGACTTTTTCTGGAGTGGGAAACACTGGCTCCAACCCCCCGTGGCATACTTGCCACTCGCTGAAGGTGGCCAAGGTCTTATTGATATCCGCAGCCGGATTATGGTCTTCCGGCTTCATATCGTGCGCCAACTTGTATATGGAGATGAAGCCCTACTCTGGAGGCCTCTGGCTAACTGCATATTGCAGCTCACATGCAAGCTGGGTTACGACCGAGAACTTTTCTTGATGAACCCTCATCAAATCGATTCATCCTTGCTGCCCACCTTTTACCAAGGGGTGATGAACGCCTGGCAAGCCCTGTCCTTTTCCCGTGAAATGGCAACATACAACATGGAAATGTTGTTGAACGAGCCCCTATGCTACAACCCCTTCCTGGAAAACAGCTTGAATAATAGGGGACTCGTTCAACGTTTTGTTGATGCCAAGCTGCTGCGAGTGAAAGACCTCATGACAGAGTCTGGGAGCTGCCGGCTGAGTGCTGCCGCTGTGGCACAAAAAACCGGAATAAAATCTGTCAGGATCATCTCTCGGTTCCTTCAAGGGATATCCACAACGTATCGTAATACCTGCGAGGAACTTGGCCCTTCCCCCGAGGAAACAGCGGGTGACTTCCCCAAACTCCTAGTCTTCAGCCCGCCACTTAATCTGTCCCCTGGCCTGAACAGCCCTGATGATACTGCATTATCCCTTCCCGCCTTTCCAAAGAAAACTCTGTACAACGCGTACGTTAAAATTTTATACGCAAAAACATTTTCTGAGCACCCGAGGCTTCGATGGCGGGATGTTTTACCCCCAATACCACCCAATTGCCCCAATTGGCGAAGTTTTTATCTCTTGCCTACTCCAAAGTATGTTGGAGATATTCAATGGAAACTTGTACACTGGATTTTACCTTATAATGTTTTACTGAACCGGTTTTCTACTGCTAACTCTAATCTATGCCCTTTCTGTGCATCCATTGAAACCCTACCGCATATATACCTGGAGTGTGAACGATTGCAACCTCTTTTTACATTCCTTCAGGAACGCTTTGTGAAGCTTGGTTCCCTCTTCAATCACAATGTTTTTATTTATGGTGTTTTAGGACCGTCTTCCCTTAGGAATGTGGTTTTAATGAATTTTTTAATTGGCCAGGCCAAGTTTGCAATTTATAAATCCAGGAAGAAAAAAATGGGAAACGCTTCTGACTCGTCATGTGATGTACTGCTCACCCTTAAGGCTCTTGTAAATGCAAGACTAAAGCTAGAGTACCGGTTTTTTAAAATGAACAAGAATTTAACATGTTTTAAAGAAAAGTGGGTTTTTAATGATGTCATATGCACACTTGATGATGATGATTTGAAAATAACCTTTCCTTGAGACCATTTTATTGTGTTTTGTTTCTTTGTGACTGAACATAACTGATTTTTTGTACTCTTGTAATAAAAGGAAGAAACAGTCAGTCTCTCTCTCTCTCTCTCTCTCTCTCTCTCTCTCTCTCTCTCTCTCTCTCGCCACCTGCTGGCCGTTTGTATGCTGGTTGTACTGTCATGGCGTCTGCTTGTGGAGGCCTGTGAGTGCTCTGTGTTGTTGCTCCATTCCCTCCCCCCCCCCCCCCCGTTTCCCACCCCCCTCTGTGTCCTTGTACCTGTTCGTGGAGTCTTCCTGGCGATTCCCATATACGTTGAGACGGGAGAGAGAGCCGGAGAGCACAGGGTGATCGCTGGTAAGGGTTCGCCGTTTTTGGGTGTCGCCCGATCGGTGTTTGCTCCTTCATCTTAAACCTCTATTTCCTTTTTTTCCTTTCGTTTATCCTTCCTTCAGTTTGTTTTGTTGCCTCCCTTTTCCGAAGTTAGGGAAATCGGAGAGGTCTGATTGCTTCCCATTCCCGGAGTTCGGGTAGGGAAGATTGTATTATATATTCACCCTCCCCGAGTTGGGGAGGGGTTGTAAGTGCAGCTGTTCCAGCATGGCAGCTGCACTATCTCGATTTACGGCCTTTCAGAGCCTGACCCGTAAGCACGGGTTCTTTTGTGTACCTCCGGAACGTGAGGTTAGTGTCGAGGACGTTGTCCTCGCAACCGGTCGTGTTGTCGGGATCGACAAGGTTGTTGCCGCTTCGCGGATGAACAAGCGGATCGTTATTTTTTTGTCCGACATGGATTGTGTCCCACAAATTGTCGAACAGGGTTTGACAATCGATCCAGATCTATTTGTAATGATTTCCCCACTAGATAGCCCAGCGATAAAAGTCGTGATATCAAATTGCCCCCCATTTGTATCCGACGATGTACTAATTAAAGAGTTGGCCCGATACGGTACCACCGTGTCTCGTATCTCCATGATTCCCTTTGGGTCACGAAACAACGATTTAAGGCACGTGGTTTCATTCCGGCGGCAAGTGTTTATGATTTTAAAAAATTCCCAGAAGGATTTAAACCTTATAATAAAATTAAAACATCAACAGAACGAATATACAGTGTACGTGTCCACCAACGTTCTAAAATGTTTTGGCTGCGGACAATTTGGGCATGTTAAGCATGACTGCCCCCGAAAAGAGAATTCTCCACAAGTGCAACCTCCCCTCCGAACCGGGAATAAGCAACCCCCCCACCTTCCCACCACTGGTCCAAACCCTTCCACCACTGACCCAAGCCTTCCCACCACCGACCCAAGCCTTCCCACCACCGAACCAAACCTTCCCACCACCGAACCAAGCCCTCCCGCCGCCGAACCAAGCCCTCCCACCACCGACCCGAACCTTCCCACCATCGACCCAAGCCTTACCACCACTGATCCCAATCTGTCCACCACCGACCCAAGCCCTCTTACCACCAATCCAAACCCCCCCGCCGTACCCCCTTCCCCTCCCCTTGAAACAGGGGCCCCTCCCTCTACTGAAGGATCTAATTGCAGCCATCTCCTGTTAACTATAGATCTCACCCCCCAGGCGACATCGTCCAATCACAGCTTGTTGCCTGCTATAACTGATCCTACCTCTCCCGCCGTGGTAGCCGATGGGATCCCCCTCCCGATGATCACGTCCTCCCCCCCCCCCTCCCCCCAAACCCTTGCAATCTCTTCCCACTAACCAGGACGAGTTTCAATTAGTCTGCCCAAAAGGAAAAAGACATCTGCAAACAACAGATGAAAACGGTCATCTCTTTAAAAAACCTACAACTGAAAACCGACAGCCCCTCCTCTCTGGCCTAGATTTGTCCCTCGTCACAGAAAATCGTTTCTCGGTATTGGAGGACATAGATGTGGATGAATCCTCGCCCTTGTCTACTGACCTAGAAACTGATATGGTTGAACCGCAAAAATTAGTACCCCCCCCCCCCTCCCCCCCCCCTCCCCTGAAGATGGCTCATTTCTCTCCCTCCCCGTCCCCCCCCCTCTATGGACTATGCCCCATCCGATAACGTGGAGGGATGTGATGACGGTGAGGAGATAAATGATGAAAACCAGTGTGACACACCATCTGAGCCATCTGATATAGATGACTCTGTTAGTGAATGTGGTAGCCTTAAGGAAGAAGAAATCCCTCCAATCCCTCCCTCCGAGATAAAAAGGTTTCTTAAGGACACATTCCGAAAAAGGAATGTTGTAATAGAAACCTTTTTTCCGGAGCTACCTGATTTTATACATTCCGCTAAACTGATGGTAAAACGGCCCCACGTTTTTAATTTCAATTCCTCCCAACGTCACCGTTTAAAGAAGTGGTTGCAAAAAGCTAAGAATGAACTGCTATCAAAAAATTGAGTGGTGGTCACTCCTCCTTATAGCTGTAATGAGTTTTTCCATTTGTAGCCTGAATATTAACGGAGGATGTAGCTCTGTCCGTAAAGTTCAAGTAAGGGATTTTTTATTACAGAAGAAAGTTGACATTGCCCTCTTACAAGAGACCCATGCCAACGACTGCTGTGTCGCAGAGTGGTGTAGGCTCTTCCCCGGCCTGTCCTTCTTTAGTAACGGTGACTCCCGCAAAGGCGGTGTCGCAATAATTCTTAGCCCCTCCTTTTCGCCTTCATCGCTTAAATTCGACGAAATACACAAGGGATCCCTAGCATCCCTAGAATTCCACTACTGTGGAAAATTCTATACTATTTTTAATATCTATGCCCCAAGTACGCCTGTAGCTCGGCGAGTTTTTTTTAATGACCTTGGGACACACCTAACATCCCTCGACAGTCAAAACGCCCTAAAAAACCAAGACAATCATGTTTGTATTGGTGGAGATTTTAACTGCACCCTCCAACCCCAACTAGACAGGAACAGTGCAGAGCCCCATCCTGCCTCCACAATCCCTCTCACCAAATTTTTAAAACAAATGAATTTGACAGATATATGGCGGGTACAGCACCCATCAATCAGGCAATACACATGGTGTCGATGCATTCAGGGTAATATTGTACTTGCTCGCTTGGACAAGTTTTATATTAATCCTCCACTTGAACGCCTCGTTCTGTCATCCAAAATTTGCCCATCAGGATTCTCGGACCACAGCGCAACATTTCTCAAAATTTCTGCCCCCTGCCCGAAACACAAGAGTGCTTTTTGGAAATTTAATAACAACTTACTTGATGATAGTACCTTTAAGGACATTTTTCCGGAAATTTGGAATATTCTGGTTGCCTCCCAAGGGAATTTCTCAAACCTCAGACAATGGTGGGATAATGCCAAAACGCACATCAGACTGTTCTGCCAACAATATCGTGCGTATGGTGTTCAAGAGGAAAGAAAAACCACAACCTTACTTGAAGATGAAATCCTGGAATTACAGGAACAGCTTCAGGGAACCGCAAGTGTGAGCTACCAGGGAATGAGGCAACAAATCCATGAAAAACGGCCTTACTGAATTCCATATCCGAAAGGCGAGCACAAAATGCTTTATTGCGCCTGAAGATGAGGTACATACACGACCTTGATGCTCCAACCAAATTCTTCTTCAGCCTTAAAAGGGGGGCCTCTTCGTCAATGATTACACGCTTGCTCCATGATGGGGAACTCCTTTATGAAGATGGCAGAATCAGGGAATGTGCCCGGAAACATTTTAAACAACGGTTTATGCGGCATGACATTAACCAGGATGCAATATCGGAACTTGTTTCTAACCTTCCAACATTGGCGGAGGATCAGAAGCAGCAGTTGGAGGATCCTCTTTGGTTACCTGAGCTCACCGCTGCCTTGAAGGCCTTGGAACCTGATAAAGCCCCTGGACTGGATGGGCTGACAAGTGAATTTTTCCAGTTTTTTTGGGACACCATTGGACCTCACCTACTGCGGGTATTGAATGAATGTTTAGAGGATGGACAACTGCCGTGGAGTTGCCGGAGAGCAGTCACCACCTTAATTCCTAAGAAAGCGGACACTCAACTTATAGAGAACTGGCGTCCTATTTCTGTTTTATGTACGGATTATAAAATTTTAGCCAAAGCCTTGTCTAATCGAATGAAACCTTTTATGAATGTACTAATAGGAGAACATCAATCCTTTTGTATTCCTGGAAGTACTATTTTTAATAATATCTTTCTTATCCGTGATACCATTCGGTTTTGTAACAATTTTAATATGAATGTTGGTCTGTTTTTTATTGACCAAGGAAAAGCCTTTGACTGTATTGACCACATGTACCTTTTTAGAGTTTTAGAGAATTTTGGGTTTGGACCTATTTTATCTCGTACGTTAAACTTTTGTATTGTAATATATCCAGTGTTCTTAAAATTAATCAAGTATTGTGTAGCCCCATTGCTGTACAACGGGGAGTACGGCAAGGTTGCCCGCTATCTGGACTTTTATACTCTCTTGCCATCGAACCTCTTCTGCTCCAATTACGTACGCACATTTCTGGCTTCACTGGATCAATTCTTACCACACCGCTAAAAGTCTCTGCCTATGCAGATGATGTCTGTATTTATATAAAAAATAGTGCTGACGTCACTGCGGTGGCTCAGGCACTAAAAACATATTGTCAGGCTTGTTCAGGCCAGGTAAACTGGAAGAAGAGTGAAGCCCTTTGGATAGGACCTGGAGATTGCCCGCCAATTGTCCTACCAGGAGGAGTGAACTGGCAGAAAAGTGGCATTAAATACCTCGGTATTTTCCTCGGAGACAACACCTTTGAGCAGCAGAACTGGGTGGGATTACCAGACAAGGTAATGGCAAAACTGGCCCGCTGGAAAGGACTTCTTTTTCAACTTTCGTACCGCGGAAGAACTCTCGTCATTAACAATCTTGTCGCCTCTATGCTATGGCATAAGATGATATGCCTACAACCGCCCGGGAGCCTTCTTATTACACTGCAAAAGAGCATTGTCGACTTTTTCTGGAGCGGGAAACACTGGCTCCAACCCCCCGTGGCATACTTACCACTCACTGAAGGTGGCCAAGGTCTTATTGATATCCGCAGCCGGATTATGGTCTTCCGGCTTCATATCGTGCGCCAACTTGTATATGGAGATGAAGCCCTACTCTGGAGGCCTCTGGCTAACTGCATATTACAGCTTACATGCAAGCTGGGTTACGACCGAGAACTTTTCTTGATGAACCCTCATCAAATCGATTCATCCTTGCTGCCCACCTTTTACCAAGGGGTGATGAACGCCTGGCAAGCCCTGTCCTTTTCCCGTGAAATGGCAACATACAACATGGAAATGTTGTTGAATGAGCCCCTATGCTACAACCCCTTCCTGGAAAACAGCTTGAATAATAGGGGACTCGTTCAACGCTTTGTTGATGCCAAGCTGCTGCGAGTGAAAGACCTCATGACAGAGTCTGGGAGCTGCCGGCTGAGTGCTGCCGCTGTGGCACAAAAAACCGGAATAAAATCTGTCAGGATCATCTCTCGGTTCCTTCAAGGGATATCCACAACGTATCGTAATACCTGCGAGGAACTTGGCCCTTCCCCCGAGGAAACAGCGGGTGACTTCCCCAAACTCCTAGTCTTCAGCCCGCCACTTAATCTGTCCCCTGGCCTGAACAGCCCTGATGATACTGCATTATCCCTTCCCGCCTTTCCAAAGAAAACTTTGTACAACGCGTACGTTAAAATTTTATACGCAAAAACACTTTCTGAGCACCCGAGGCTTCGATGGCGGGATGTTTTACCCCCAATACCACCCAATTGCCCCAATTGGCGAAGTTTTTATCTCTTGCCTACTCCAAAGTATGTTGGAGATATTCAATGGAAACTTGTACACTGGATTTTACCTTATAATGTTTTACTGAACCGGTTTTCTACTGCTAACTCTAATCTATGCCCTTTCTGTGCATCCATTGAAACCCTACCGCATATATACCTTGAGTGTGAACGATTGCAACCTCTTTTTACATTCCTTCAGGAACGCTTTGTGAAGCTTGGTTCCCTCTTCAATCACAATGTTTTTATTTATGGTGTTTTAGGACCGTCTTCCCTTAGGAATGTGGTTTTAATGAATTTTTTAATTGGCCAGGCCAAGTTTGCAATTTATAAATCCAGGAAGAAAAAAATGGGAAACGCTTCTGACTCGTCATATGATGTACTGCTCACCCTTAAGGCTCTTGTAAATGCAAGACTAAAGCTAGAATACCGGTTTTTAAAAATGAACAAGAATTTAACATGTTTTAAAGAAAATGGGTTTTTAATGATGTCATATGCACACTTGATGATGATGATTTGATAATAACTTTTCCTTGAGACCATTTTTATTGTGTTTTGTTTCTTTATGACTGAACATAACTGATTTTTTGTACTCTTGTAATAAAAGGAAGAAACAGTCAGTCTTTCTCTTTCTCTTTCTCTTTCCTCTTTCTCTTTCTCTTTCTCTTTCTCTTTCTCTTTCTCCCCTGCCCTCTCTCTCTCTCTCCCCCACCCTCTCTCTCTCCCCCACCCTCTCTCTCTCCCCCACCCTCTCTCTCTCTCCCCCACCCTCTCTCTCTCTCCCCCACCCTCTCTCTCTCTCCCCCACCCTCTCTCTCTCCCCCACCCTCTCTCTCCCCCACCCTCTCTCTCTCTCCCCCCACCCTCTCTCTCTCTCCCCCACCCTCTCTCTCTCTCCCCCACCCTCTCTCTCTCTCCTCCACCCTCTCTCTCTCTCCCCCACCCTCTCTCTCTCCCCCACCCTCTCTCTCTCTCCCCCACCCTCTCTCTCTCTCCCCCACCCTCTCTCTCTCTCTCCCCCACCCTCTCTCTCTCCCCCACCCTCTCTCTCTCCCCCACCCTCTCTCTCTCTCTCCCTCCCCCACCCTCTCTCTCCCTCCCCCACCCTCTCTCTCTCCCTCCCCCACCCTCTCTCTCTCCCTCCCCCACCCTCTCTCTCTCCCTCCCCCACCCTCTCTCTCTCCCTCCCCCACCCTCTCTCTCTCCCTCCCCCACCCTCTCTCTCTCCCTCCCCCACCCTCTCTCTCTCCCTCCCCCACCCTCTCTCTCTCCCTCCCCCACCCTCTCTCTCTCCCTCCCCCACCCTCTCTCTCTCCCTCCCCCACCCTCTCTCTCTCCCTCGCCCACCCTCTCTCTCTCCCTCGCCCACCCTCTCTCTCTCCCTCCCCCACCCTCTCTCTCTCCCTCCCCCACCCTCTCTCTCTCCCTCCCCCACCCTCTCTCTCTCCCTCCCCCACCCTCTCTCTCTCCTGCCCCCACCCTCTCTCTCTCCCTCCCCCACCCTCTCTCTCTCCCTCCCCCACCCTCTCTCTCTCCCTCCCCCACCCTCTCTCTCTCCCTCCCCCACCCTCTCTCTCTCCCTCCCCCACCCTCTCTCTCTCCCTCCCCCACCCTCTCTCTCTCCCTCCCCCACCCTCTCTCTCTCCCTCCCCCACCCTCTCTCTCTCCCCCTCCCCCACCCTCTCTCTCTCCCCCTCCCCCACCCTCTCTCTCTCCCCCTCCCCCACCCTCTCTCTCTCCCCCTCCCCCACCCTCTCTCTCTCCCCCCTCCCCCACCCTCTCTCTCTCCCCCTCCCCCACCCTCTCTCTCTCCCCCTCCCCCACTCTCTCTCTCTCTCCCCACCCTCTCTCTCTCTCTCTCCCCACCCTCTCTCTCTCTCTCCCCACCCTCTCGCTCTCGCTCTCGCTCTCTCTCTCTCCCGCCCCCTGCTGGCCGTTAGCTGTTGGGCGTGGCAAGATGGCAGCCGTGCATGTGTGGTGAGGTGTGAGCTGCTCCAACCTTTGATCTTTCTACCCCCCCTTGCTCGTTGTCTTTCTTATTTTCTGTTCTTCCACTTTTCTTCTTATCCTCACGTTGTCTACTCTCTGTCTGCCCCCACCACCCCAGTTCAACAACCCGCTGCTGCAACTCCTCATCCTACCCGTTCTGCCCTCCCTCTGCCCGCTCCCCCCCACACCCCTCCCTTCCCCCCCCACACCCCTCCCTTCCCCCCCCACACCCCTCCCTTCCCCCCCCACACCCCTCCCTTCCCCCCCCACACCCCTCCCTTCCCCCCCCCACACCCCTCCCTTCCCCCCCCCCCACACCCCTCCCTTCCCCCCCCCACACCCCTCCCTTCCCCCCCCCACACCCCTCCCTTCCCCCCCCACACCCCTCCCTTCCCCCCCCACACCCCTCCCTTCCCCCCCCCACACCCCTCCCTTCCCCCCCCACACCCCTCCCTTCCCCCCCCACACCCCTCCCTTCCCCCCCCCCCACACCCCTCCCTTCCCCCCCCCCCCACACCCCTCCCTTCCCCCCCCACACCCCTCCCTTCCCCCCCCACACCCCTCCCTTCCCCCCCCCCCCACACCCCTCCCTTCCCCCCCCCACACCCCTCCCTTCCCCCCCCCACACCCCTCCCTTCCCCCCCCCCCCCCCACACCCCTCCCTCCCCCCCCCCACACCCCTCCCTTCCCCCCCCCCCCACACCCCTCCCTTCCCCCCCCTCACACCCCTCCCTTCCCCCCCCCCCACACCCCTCCCTTCCTTCCCCCCCCACACCCCTCCCTTCCCCCCCACACCCCTCCCTTCCCCCCCACACCCCTCCCTTCCCCCCTATTACATCCCTCGCATGTGTTGCTGTCTCGATTCTTTCTCTTCCAGCTTTTTCTACTTTTTCCTCTGAGATACAGAGAGAGAGAGAGCCCACACCTTTCGGTGAGGTCGACGGGTGAGTCGTATTCCTATCGACACTCTAAGGAGTTGCGACGGGTTTTCGCCCCTTTCCTCATTAAGAGGTGTGTTTTTGCCGCGTTCGTTTTCTCGTGCTGGTACATGCCGAGTGGCGTTTTCTTTGCGGTTTTTTCCCCCTTGCTTTACAGAAAACTGCACCCGACCACTCCCCTTTTTCCCCCGACCCCTTCCTTTTCCCCCGACCCCAACTCGGCTTAGCCCGGGTAATTTGAATTAGTAAAATGTCGACACGTTCCCCGTATGGCGTATGCGGCTTTCGAAGCTCTCACACGGAAGCATGGCGTGGTGTGCGTTCCTCCCGATGAGGTTAGTGTGGAACACATTGTTATTGCTATTGGGAATATCATTGGGATGGAAAAGATCCGTGCAGCGTCACGGATGAATAAACGTATCGTTGTTTTTTTAGCCGAGGAAAGCCTCGTGCATGAGGTTGTCGCGGCTGGTCTGTCCACAGACAATGGACATTTCGTCTTAGTTTCCCCACTCGATACCCCAGCTGTCAAAATACTCCTATCCAACGTCCCCCCGTTTGTAAAAAATGAGTCGCTGTTAGCGGAACTATCGCGCTATGGTACAGTCGTGTCCCAGATCAAGATGCTGCCGCTGGGCTGTCGGAGTGAACAGGCGAAGCACGTCATGTCTTTCCGACGCCAGGCATACATTGTACTTCCCACATCCAACGTGGATAAAGTATTAAACGTGGTAATTAAATTCCGTATAAAGATCACGACTACCAAGTATATGCGTCAACCGAGACATTAAAATGCTTCACTTGTGGAAAGTTCGGACATTTAAAACGTTTCTGTCCCCGAACTGCACCCTCTGTGATCGAGCAGACAGGCTCTCTGGACAATACTGTGCCCCCTCTACCTCTCAACACTGACGGACAAACTACCCCAACTACTGTCCCAGACCCCCCACTACCTCCCAACACTGACGGACAAACTACCCCAACTACTGTCTCAGACCCCCCACTACCTCCCAACACTGACGGTCAAACTCCCCCAACTACTGTCTCAGATGACATCGCACCAAATTTAACGACCGCTGATAAAACGAACATGAACATCTGGGATGGGTTTACACTTGTTTCCTCATTAAGGAAGAGAAAAACACCCCAGGATTCAGTTACACCTCGTAACGAAAAGGTGGTAGTTTTTCAGTCAAACATTGCGGGAATGCCTCTGTCCGACCAAACTACTACCAGCAACCGGTACGAACTGCTCATGCATGAGAATGTAGATCCCCAGCCCTTACCTGAGACTTTCCCCCACAATGCAACGGAGGGGAATTACATCCCTCCTCAAGGGAAAATTAAAGCTGTTCCGTATCCTTCTGTGAATGATGCCGAAGTGCATCAAGACCCGATCGTAAAAATAGGAGGAAACGTGATAGCAGAAAACCTGATCGTACTTCCAGCGGCCCCAATTTCTGAGCACAATGAAAATATTCTAACCCCAGCAGTACCTGTGCTGGCGGTCTTACATAACATGCCTGAGCACATTGGTAAAACTGATGGAGAACCTCAAACTGTCAAACCGGTGACGGTTTCCCCCGCACCCCTCCCACTACCCGAAGCTCCTTCAATTCCACTACCCCCTCCTGCTCCTATTAATATGGAGCAGGATGACACATGCACAGCACAAGTTACCTCAGAGCCCCAAGAACCAGGAATTGAAAGTTTCCCAGACAGTGGTTCCGACATGTCAGATGAGGAATCTTAGAAATTGAGGAGTTCCCTACAACAAGCGAATCCAACGTCTTACCAGCCCAAATATTGAAATTCCTCAACCACACTTTTAGAAAGAGACACGTAGACATTAAAGATCACTTTTCTGACCTGCACGGGTTTATCGACACGGCAAGAAACATCATCCGCCGGACTAGCGACCACCATTTCACAGAAGCCCAATGTAGCAGGCTGAAAAAGTACATTGTGAGAGCAAAAGATGAACAAAAAAAATGAGATTTGGAAGCTTAAATATAAATGGTGGCGCGAGTCAGCTGCGCAAACTCCAAGTGGTGAACCTTGCACTACAGAAAACATTAGACGTACTTTTCTTACAGGAAACCCACACTACGCCAGCATCCCATGCAGAATGGAACCGGATGATGAAAACGACCAATTTTTTTAGTGATTCCAATTCCCGAACTGCGGGAGTGGCTTTTCTTTTGAATCCCCATTTCCATCCATCAAAACTTTCCTTTAAAAACATAATCCCAGGGCACCTAGCCTCCCTAGAATTTGTTATTAATAACACAAATTTTACTTTGTTGAACGTTTATGCCCCTTCAAATAGCACTGAGCGGCAACGCTTCTATGCTAGATTAGGGCCTTATATGAGGCAAATAGACCTGCACAGGTGTATTGTAATGGCAGGTGACTTTAACTGCACTCTACAACCAAACCTAGATAGGAACGGTGCGGAACCCCATCCCGGACCAGCTAAATTATTAGCAGAGATAATAAGGGATTTTAAGCTTCAGGATCTTTGGCGGCAACAAAATCCCACGACGCATCAATTTACCTGGAGCAAGATCACAAACAACCAAGTATCCCTAGCTAGGCTCGACCGGATCTATATAAATTCACCATTTTTTAATCTCTCCCCTACCACTGGAATTTTGCCTTCTGGTTTTTCAGATCACCATTTAATTACTGTGAATTACCATTCACATCTGTCCTTGAATCGCCATTCTTTCTGGAAGCTTAATGTCACCATCTTAGAAAACCCCTCCTTTAGGGCTGCTTTCAAAGACGTATGGTCTGTTCTATTAAATCAAAAACACCAGTTTACAGATCAGCATTTGTGGTGGGACAACATAAAGGCCCAATGTAGAGGATTTTGTCAACAATTTTGTTTCCTAAGAACACAAGAGGAACGTAGAACAAAGGCTACCTTAGAAAAGGAAATTCTACAAAGTCAAACAAATTTAAAAACTCACTCTTCTCCCCAACAAGAACTGAGACTGAAAGAAAAGAAAGCTTTCCTTAATACAATAATTGAGAACCAAACCCAAGGGGCATTAAAAAGATTACGGTTTCAGCAGCTCAATCTTTTGGACACGCCAACCCGATACTTCTTTGATTTTGAATCGAAGGCTCCTCACCCCCAAATTACTGCTCTAAAACGCCCTGACAATTCTGTCATCACTCACCCTGAAGGAATCAAGAGGGAAGCTAGACTCTTTTTCTCCAACCTTTACAAAACAAAAGAAGTTGACCTAAATGGTGTCTCTCACTTATTTGACGGTGTTTCCACCTTAACCCCAGAGCAAAGGCAGAGCCTGGAGAAACCACTCACACTTGAGGAACTCTCCATCGCATTAAAGAGCCTTGGCAAAGGAAAATCACCTGGCATCGACGGTCTACCGTCAGAATTTTTCGAATCTTTCTGGGACCTAATTGGCCCTGAACTGCTATCAGTCTTCCAGGAAAGCTTCGAAAAGAAGGAACTCCCGCTGAGCTGCAGAAGAGCAGTATTTACCTTGCTTCCAAAGAAAGGCGACCCTTTACTCATCTCCCAGTGGAGGCCAATATCACTACTATGTACTGATTACAAGATCTTTTCCAAAGCTATTGCCTTACGTTTTTCACCCTTCCTAAAGAACATTGTAGACATGGACCAAACTTATTGTGTTCCTGGTCGTAATATCCATGACAGTATTTCTGTTATTCGCGATTTGATTGATGTTTGTGATATTCATCATGAAAGTGTTGGCCTTGTTTTCCTAGATCAGGAGAAGGCTTTTGATTACGTTTCGCATGAATACTTGTCCGAAGTCTTAAATCGATTTGGTTTTGGACCCTTTATTTTATCATGTATACATATGTGTTACTCAAACGTATCTGCCCTGCTAAACATAAATAATGAGCTTGTGCCCCCCTTTTGTATTAAAAGAGGTGTTAGGCAGGGCTGCCCACTGTCAGGTGCTTTGTACACCCTTTCCCTTGAACCCCTCTTAAACACGCTTCGAAAGTCTTTGACTGGTTTCACTGTGAGAGGTTTAAACCACACTATAAAGACTATTGCCTACGCTGATGATATATGTGTGTGTATCAAAAACTCTGATGATATTGCTAAGATGATGCATGCTTTAGCACTTTTTAACAGAGCCTCGTCAGCAAAAATCAATTGGAAAAAGACTGAGGCACTGTGGCTCGAATCCCCTTCCCACCCCCCATTCTCCCAACCCCCCCCCCTTCACCCCCGCTTCTCCCCGCAAATATTGCTTGGAGAAGAGATGGGATCAAGTTTTTGGGAGTTTTTCTAGGTCCTGGAGATTTCATCAGGCATAACTGGGAAGGTTTGCCTGAACGCATTGAACTGCTTTTAATAAAATGGAAAGGCCTACTCCGCCAATTGTCTTACCGTGGCAGAGTATTGGTCATAAACAACCTGGTTACCTCCATTCTGTGGCACAAGGTCTTGGCTCTGCAACCACCTGCTGGGTTAATCGACAGAATACAGAAGAGCGTCACTCATTTCTTCTGGTCTGGAATGCATTGGCTACGACCGGAGAGATTAAATTTGCCGATACCTGAGGGTGGTCAAGGACTTGTCAATGTAAAATGCCGAATCATGGCTTTTCGTCTACGCACGATATGGTCCATTTTGCACGAGCCTGTTGTGCTTTGGAGGCAACTTGCATGCTGCATTTTGGGTCGTTTTGAGAATTTCGGTCATGCTAAGGAGCTTTTCCTAATGGACTTGACAATGTTTGATCTCTCTTCACTCCCCTCTTTCTACCGAAGTTTGTTAAATGCATGGCAAGCTCTCAAAAGCCACCGGGATCATACTACGTACGAGAGATCCATGTTCTTCAACGAGCCACTGTTTTGCAACTCACTTTTTGAAGGTTTTGGAAGCAGCAGGGCCTTCATTCAAAAGTTTGTGGCTGCATCAATAACCAAAGTGTGCCACCTTAGAGACAATGCAAATGACAAGTGGCTAAGTGTTGCTGCTATTGCCTTGGCGACTGGCGTCAGATCATCTCGCCAACTAGACAGATGTCTAAGGGTGGTGCTTCATGCCTACGGTACCTCCCAACCTTGGTTGGTTCGTCCTGTACCTCCCTCTGAGCCGAGCCTCTCTCCTTTCCCCAACCTTCTTTTGTCGGCCTCTGAAAACTTGGAGCCAATAAATTTTGGCCGTTCATTTTCCTCTTCCAGTGGTAACCGCAAAACCTTATATTTCCAATGTTTAAAAGCTCTTTTCCCTTCCTTGTTTGCCCCAGCACCTTGCAAGTGGTCTGCAGTCCTGCCACACACTCCTCCTTTCTCCCCAAACTGGGGATGGTATTATAAAAATCCTGTGCCAAAACGTGCTGGTGATCTCCAATGGAGAATCGCACATTGGATAATACCCACAAACTCTCTCATTCACCGCTTTTCACAAGCGACAAGTGATCAGTGTCCCTTTTGTGGACAGAGAGAAACCTTGGCCCATGCGTATATTCAATGCAGTCGTTTAACTCCTCTCTTTGTTTTCTTGAAAGTGCTATTTGCACGTCTTTCCATTGATTTCAATTTTCCAATGTTTATTTTAGGGCCAAGTGGCCCCTTAAACATCCAAGCAACAATTCTTGCAAACTTCTTCATCTCCCAAGCAAAATTGGCAATTTACAAAACCAGAAAATCAAAGATAAAGAATGACTTGTACAGTACAGATACTGTAGCAATGCTCAGAGCTTTTTGCGAGAGCCGGATAAAACTTGATTTTTACTGTTATTCGCTTTCCAGCCAACTTGAACTTTTTGAAAGAATGTGGTGTGTAAAGGATTTTTGTGAAATATCTGAGGGTCATTTGGTGCTTTCTCTCTAGTCTTTATTAAATATCCTTCTGTGTTTTTTTGGTAGCTTAACGGTTTGTTGGTTTTGACTTCCCCGATGGTAAAATTGCATGTAACTGTTTTGTTTATTTTGTTTTGACTGTAAAAAATCTTCATTTTATACTTTTGTAATAAAAGGACATAAAAGTCTCTCCCTCTCTCTCTCTCTCTCTCTTCCCCACTCACCTGTCCTTTCTCCACACCCCTCTGTCTACCACCCCTCTCTCCACTCCCACCACTCCCCGTCGTACCTTAATGCACGGTTATTAAAGAAACTTTGATTCCATGTTGTACCGGTATGTATTACGATACGTTAAAAATGTATAATAAAAGTAAATCCAAAAGCCAAAAAGACGACAACAGATGTCCCTGGACGGTGTGAAACAAATCAAACATATAATTACCTTTGAAAGAGTGAAAAAATGAACTTCGGAGTCATTTTACCTCACGTCTCGTGGAACCTATTATTTAATTATCTGATTAGCTTTTTCCTAATTTTGTTCCCATTTCACTCTAGATTTCAGCATAATTATTGAGGCCATGAGTTCCGATCGTGAAATATGGAATCAGATTTTGAATGTCAGCTTTTAATAAGCCGATACAACATATTATTCAATCTTGCCAGGAGGCAATCACATTGCACCTAACACCACACAGCCAATCAGCATAACCGCGAATGAACATCCATATTGTACGCCGCTCCTTTCCTATGCCATCTCCAGGCATTGCAAAACGTCATTGCCGGGCACCGAAGGGGGCTCGGCAGTGACGCACGCTGAAAGGGAGTACTCAGTTTTCACTCTGTTTGTTTGTTTTCTTTCTTGTTTGTTGTACACCGCACCTTTCCTATGCCATCTCCAGGCATTGCAAATCGTCATTGCTGGGCACCGAAGGGGGCTCGGCAGTGACGCACGATGAAAGGGAGTACTCAGTTTTCACTCTGGTTGTTGTACACCACTCCTTTCCTACGCCATCTCCAGGCATTGCAAATCGTCACTGCCGGGCACCGAAGGGGGCTCGGCAGTGACGCACGCTGAAAGGGAGTACTCAGTTTTCACTGTCGTTTGTTTTCTTTCTTGTTTTCTTGGTTGTCCGGGCGATATCTCAGCCATCCTTTGAGCTAGGAAGCTGAAATTTTGGCACAATAGTGAGCAGGTCCTTTGTCAAAAACGGTATTTTTTTGTTTTTGGATTAATCAATTAATTGAGGAGTTATTTAATTATTAGCGATTAATTAAGTACTTATTTAATTAATCAAATTTCCTTTCTCTTCTGACCATTAACTCAGGCACCTTTTGAGTTAGGAAGCTGACATTTGGACATGCCAATGACCAGGTGATTTGGCTGCAAAGGCTATTTTTGATTTATTAATTAATCAATTAATCGATTAATTATTTAATTATTTGATTCATGACGATTTTTTTAAAGTTACAGATTCTGATGAAATGTTGGTGGTTTATGTGTTCTTTGACCGAATTAATTAATAATTAAATTTTTTAATGATTATTATTTATTTATTTTCATTATTAATCATTTATTTATTTTCTTTCTCATTTGGCCAATATCTCAGGCACCTTTTGAGCTGGGAAGCTAATATTTGGACATGACAGTGACCATGTGATGTGGCTATCAAGGATATTTTTGATTTATTGATTAATCATTTAATCGATTAATTTATTTATTGATTAATCGATTAATTTTTTTATTTTTTATTAATGACCTATTTAATTAAATTTCTAAAAGATACATCTTCGGATGAAGCACTGGTGGTTTAGTTATGCTATTAGCCAATTGATTAAGAAAATATTTTGTGATAATCTTTTATTGATTTTAATTATGCAATTAATCAATCAATTAGTGTACACCTCTCCCTCCGAATGCAGCCTCTATGAGCTGCACTGCGGTATTGCCGGGCGCCAGCGGCGCCCCGGCAATGCCCCGCTGTAGGATATTTAATTATTTGGCATGGGGGCGGTGTACTTTGAATGTATCTGTACTTGTTGTACACCGCTCCTTTCCTATGCCATCTCCAGACATTGCAAATCGTCATTGCCGGGCACCGAAGGGGGCTCGACAGTGACGCACGCTGAAAGAGAGTACTCAGTTTTCACTCTGGTTGTTTTCTTGTTTGTTTTCTTTCTTGTTTGTTTGTTCGTCCGGACGATATCTCAGCCATCCTTTGAGCTAGGAAGCTGAAATTTCGGCACAGTAGTGAGCAAGTCCTTTGTCAAAAACGGTATTGTACACCGCTCCTTTCCTATGCCATCTCCAGGCATTGCAAATCGTCATTTCTGGGCACCGAAGGGGGCTCGGCAGTGACGCATGCTGAAAGGGAGTACTCAGTTTTCACTCTGTTTGTTTGTTGTACACCGCACCTTTCCTATGCCATCTCCAGGCATTGCAAATCGTCATTGCTGGGCACCGAAGGGGGCTCGGCAGTGACGCACGCTGAAAGGGAGTACTCAGTTTTCACTCTGGTTGTTTGTTTTCTTGTTTTCTTGCTTTCTTGTTTGTTTGTCCGGGCGATATCTCAGCCATCCTTTGAGCTAGGAAGCTGAAATTTCGGCACAATAGTGAGCAAGTCCTTTGTCAAAAACTGTATTTTTTTTTTTTGATTAATCAATAAATTGAGGAGTTATTTAAATATTAGCGATTAATTAAGTACTTATAATAATAATAATAATAATTCATTTATTTTGTATAGCGCTTTTCCAGAAGCCCAAAGGCGCTTTGACAGAGTGGAAAACATAATGCATAACAATACATGAAAACAACAATTGCAAAAAGACAAGAATCAAGAAAACAAACAGCAGCGATATACGGCATATATATAAGACAAGAATCAAAAAGACAAGACAAGAATCAATAGGGAAATATTTAAAGCAAAAGGAGGGAGAAGGAGAAGAGATAGTCAGGGGTTAAATGCTGTGGGTTGAATGTTGAATGCAGCGTTGAACAGGTGGGTCTTTAGTGATGTTTTGAATGTGGTGAGTGAGGAGGAGTCTCTGATGGTGTGAGGTAGTGAGTTCCAGAGGGTGGGAGCAGCGATGGAGAAGGCCCTGTCCCCCCAGGATCTGAATTTGGTCCGGATGGAGGGGGTCAGGAGGTTGGTACCAGCAGAGCGGAGGTTGCGGGTGGGAGTGTGTCTGGAGAGGAGGTCAGCCAGGTAGGATGGGGCCAGGTTATGGAGGGCTTTGTATGTCAAGAGGAGGATTTTGTACTGGATTCTCTGGGGGATGGGGAGCCAGTGAAGCTTGTAAAGGACGGGGGTGATGTGGTCACGGGTCCGGGAATGAGTGAGTAGACGGGCAGCGGAGTTCTGAATGTATTGGAGTTTATTGGTGATTTTTGAGGGTGAACCATAGAGGAGGCTATTGCAGTAGTCCAGACGGGAGGTGATGAAGGCGTGGATGAGGGTTTCTGCAGCCGTGGAGGAGAGGGATGAGCGGAGACGGGCAATGTTTTTCAGGTGAAAGAAGGCTGACTTTGTGATCTGTTTAGTGTATTTGTCGAAGGAAAGGGTTTGGTCAAAGATGACGCCAAGATTCCGGATGTGAGGGGAGGTGGATACTGGGATACCGTCGATGTTGAGGGCAAAGTTATGGGTGGATTTTGTGAGCGTTTTTGGGCCAATGATGATTATTTCAGATTTATCACAGTTAAGCTTGAGGAAGTTGATTTGAAGCCAGGATTTTATTTCAGTGATGCAGTTTGTCAGGATAGAGTGGGTGTCGGTGGAGACGGACTTGGTGGAGATGAAAAGCTGGATGTCATCGGCGAAGCAGTGGAATTGGAGACCATGACGGCGGATTAAGTGACCGAGCGGGGACAGGTAAAGGATGAAGAGGAGGGGGCCAAGAACTGAACCTTGGGGGACACCTTGGGGGAGGGGAGCAGTGGGGGATTTGCAGTTATTGATGGAGATGAACTGGCATCTGTCAGAGAGGTATGATTTAATCCAAGAGAGGGCAGTGCCGGTGACGTTAAAGGTGGATTCAAGTCGGGTGAGGAGGATAGTGTGATCGATGGTGTCAAAGGCAGCGCTGAGGTCGAGGAGGACGAGAATGTTGAGGTTGCCAGCGTCAGAGGAGAGGAGAAGGTCGTTGGTGATTTTGAGGAGAGCAGTTTCAGTACTGTGGTTGGAGCGGAATCCGGATTGGAATGTTTCATACAAGTTATTGGCAGAGAGATGATGTTTGAGTTGAGTGGCTACAGCGCGTTCCAAAACTTTTGACAGAAAGGGTAGGTTGGAGATGGGTCTGAAGTTGTTTAGGGTGTCAGGGTTTAGACCAGGTTTTTTTAGAATGGGGGTAACAGCAGCAATTTTGAGGGAAGGTGGGACGATGCCTGTAGACAGGGAGGAGTTTATTGTTGCAATGATAAGTGGAGAGAGAGCAGGGAGGGAGGCTTTGACAAAGCTGGAGGGGATGGGGTCAAGAGTGCAGGTGGCAGTTTTCATTCCTATGAGGAGTTCAGAGAGGTCAGTAGGAGAGATTGGGGAGAACCGAGACAGGGGATGGCAGGACAAGGGGGGGCAGGTGGTTGGAGGGGGAGCGGGTGCGGCGGTGGTCAAGCTGTTGTAGATGTTGTCAATTTTGCATTGGAAGAAAGAGAGGAAGGAGATGCAGTTGTCTACTGTGAATGACTGGGTGGTGGTGTTCAGGGGGCGGAGGAGTTTGTTTATTGTCGAGAAGAGTGCTTTTGGGTTTCCGGAGCCAGAGTGGATAATTTGAGAGTAGTAGGCAGAGCGGGCGCGGGAGAGGGCATCTTTGTAGTGTTGTATGTGGTCCTTGTAGGCTTGGGAGTGAACTGTGAGACCCGTTTTATTGCGGAGTCTTTCAAGTTGGCGAGCACGAGTTTTCATCAGGTGGAGTTCAGGGGTAAACCAGGGAGCAGAATGGGTGAAAGAAACTGTTTTGGTTTTTACAGGCGCAAGCTGGTCAAGGCAGGAGGAGAGAGTGTGGTTGTAGTAGTCAGTGAGGTCGGAAGGGGTGTGGAGGTCAATGAAGGGAGAAGTGGACATTTTTTCAGAGAGGGTGGATGAGAATGAGGTAGGTGAAAGAGCGTTTAGCTTACGGAAGTTGATTGTGCGATAATGCCTTGGTGTTGGGGCGGGGATGTTGATGGTCAGAGTGATGGCTAAGTGGTCAGAGAGGGTGAGGTCGGAGCCATAGAGATGGTGCAAATTTAATCCAGTGGAGCAGACAAGGTCCAAAATGTGACCACGGATATGGGTAGGAAAGTCGACATGCTGAGTGAGGTTAAAGCAGGTGAGTAAATCAGTGAAGTCAGTGGTTATTGTGGAGTCAGTGGAGTCCATGTGGATATTGAAATCACCAAGGAGGAGGATTGAGGGGGAGAGGGAACATAGCTGGGTCAGAAAGTAGGAGAAGTCAGACAGGAATGATGGGTGTGGTTTGGGAGGGCGGTAGACGACAGCCATGACTGACTGCGTGTGACCAGAGAGTTTTAAAGCCAGGTGTTCAAATGATGGAGCAGATGAGATGGAGATGAGGTTGGTCTTGATGTCTTGACGGTGGATAACGGCAATTCCACCACCTCGGCCCTCCGAGCGTGGTTTATTGACGTAGGAATATCCATTGGGTGTGGTGAGGTTGAGTGTGTAGTAGTCCAGAGGTTGTTGCCAGGTTTCGGTGAGACAAAGAAAGTCCAGTTTGTTATCCAGGATGTATTCGTTCAGGATGAGGCATTTATTGTTGAGGGACCGGGTGTTGAACAGGGTGAGCTTGATGTTGTTTTGAACATCAGGGATGAATTCAGGTGATTTAGCCAGGGTTCGTAGGCAAGAGGTGCGATCGTGTGGGTTGCTGTGACCAGGTGCGCTGGGACGAAGAGTGAGAGTGCGCTGAGCCGACCAGAGGACGGGGATGGAGTGACCTGATTGCAAATAAACAAACTTGCGACCGGAGCCACGGTGAATGTACCTGGGTCGTCGGAGGAGTCCATTTGATTTGATGGCAGAGATGCATGATGGGGTGGAGCGGGTATTGAGCAGAAGAAGCCTTGCGGCGGAGTACTTCAGAGCCATGCCAGGCAGGAGCGAAGGGACGAGTACGAGGCCAAGGTCGAGGAGGCAAAGCGGCAAACGCAGCGGCAAACGCAGCGGCAAACGACTGCAGCCGCTAATCAAGACCACAGCGGCAAACGACTGCAGCCGCTAATCAAGACCACAGCGGCAAACAAGGCCACAAGGCCACCGGCAAACAAGGCCACGGCCACAATCAACGGGAGCGGGCCTTTCGAATTCCGTATTCCGTACCATCAAAAGCAGATTCCGTTATCCAGCCGGAGAACACGCGGCACGTGCGGGTGTGAAAAGGCAGGACAGGTGTGAGATGTCAGGTCAGAAAGGTAGAAGCAGACCCTGTACATCCATCCAGTCGGAGAAGCGGCGAATATGCAACGCCAGCGTCCTCTCGCAACCGAACCCGGAAGCAACTTACTTATTTAATTAATTGTACACCGCTCCTTTCCTATGCCATCTCCAGGCATTGCAAATCGTCATTGATGGGCACCAAAGGGGGCTCGGCAGTGACCCGCGCTGAAAGAGAGTACTCAGTTTTCACTCTGGTTTCTTGTTGTACACCGCTCGTTTCCATGCCATCTCCAGGCATTGCAAATCGTCATTGCCGGGCACCAAAGGGGGCTCGGCAGTGACTCACGCTGAAAGAGAGTACTCAGTTTTCACTCTGGTTTCTTGTTGTACACCGCTCCTTTCCTATGCCATCTCCAGGCATTGCAAATCGTCATTGCCGGGCACCAAAGGGGGCTCGGCAGTGACGCACGCTGAAAGAGAGTACTCAGTTTTCACTCTGGTTTCTTGTTTGTTTTCTTTCTTTCTTGTTGTACACCGCTCCTTTCCTATGCCATCTCCAGGCATTGCAAATCGTCATTGCCGGGCACCAAAGGGGGCTCGGCAGTGACGCACGCTGAAAGAGAGTACTCAGTTTTCACTCTGGTTTCTTGCTTTCTTGTTGTACACCGCTCCTTTCCTATGCCACCTCCAGGCATTGCAAATCGTCATTGCCGGGCACCGAAGGGGGCTTGGCAGTGACGCACGCTGAAAGAGAGTACTCAGTTTTCACTCTGGTTTCTTGTTTGTTTGTTTTCTTGTTTCCTTGGTTGTCCGGACGATATCTCAGCCATCCTTTGAGCTAGGAAGCTGAAATTTCGGCACAATAGTGAGCAAGTCCTTTGTCAAAAACCGTATTTTTTGTTTTTTGATTAATCAATTAATTGAGGAGTTATTTAATTATTAGCGTTTAATTAAGTACTTATTTAATTAATTAAATTTCATTTCTCTTCTGACCATTATTAACTCAGGCACCTTTTGAGTTAGGAAGCTGATATTTGGACATGCCAATGACCAGGTGATTTGGCTGCAAAGGATATTTTTGATTTATTAATTAATCAATTAATCGATTAATTATTTAATTATTCGATTAATGACAAAAAAATTTTTTTTTTTAAAGTTACAGATTCTGATGAAATAGTGGTAGTTTATGTGTTCTCTGACCAAATTGATTAATAATTTAATTTTTTTATGATTATTATTTATTTATTTTCATTATTAATCATTTATTTATTTTCTTTCTCATTTGGCCAATATCTCAGGCACCTTTTGAGCTGGGAAGCTAATATTTGGACATGAGTGACCAAGTGATGTGGCTATCAAGGATATTTTTGATTTATTGATTAATCATTTCATCTATTAATTATTTATTTATTAATCGATTAATTATTTCATCTATTAATTATTTATTGATTAATCGATTAATTATTTATTGAGTAATCAATTAATTATTTAATTTTTTATAAATGACTTATTTAATTAAATTTCTAAAAGATACATCTTCGGATGAAGCACTAGTGGTTTAGTTATGCGATTAGCCAATTGATTATGAAAATATTTTGTGATAATCTTTTATTGATTTTAATTATACAATTAATCAATCAATTAGTGTACACCTCTCCCTCCCAATGCAGCCTCAATGAGCTGCACTGCGGTATTGCCGGGCGCCGGAGGCGCTCCGGCAATGCCGCTCTGTAGGATATTTAATTATTTGGCATGGGGGCGGTGTACTTTGAATGTATGTGTACTTGTTTTCTTGCTTGTTTGTTTGTCCGGGCGATATCTCAGCCATCCTTTGAGCTAGGAAGCTGAAATTTCAGCACAATAGTGAGTAAGTCATTTGTCAAAACGGTATTTTCTTTTTTTTGATTAATCAATAAATTGAGGAGTTATTTAATTATTAGCGATTAATTAAGTACTTATTTAATTAATCAAATTTCCTTTCTCTTCTGACCATTAACTCAGGCACCTTTTGAGTTAGGAAGCTGACATTTGGACATGCTAATGACCAGGTGATTTGGCTGCAAAGGATATTTTTGATTTATTAATTCATCAATTAATCGATTAATTATTTAATTATTCGATTAATGACAAAAAAAATTTATTTTTTTTTACTTACAGATTCTGATGAAATAGTGGTAGTTTATGTGTTCTCTGACCAAATTGATTAATAATTTAATTTTTTTATGATTATTATTTATTTATTTTCATTATTAATCATTTATTTATTTTCTTTCTCATTTGGCCAATATCTCAGGCACCTTTTGAGCTGGGAAGCTAATATTTGGACATGAGTGACCAAGTGATGTGGCTATCAAGGATATTTTTGATTTATTGATTAATCATTTCATCTCTTAATTATTTATTGATTAATCGATTAATTATTTATTGAGTAATCAATTAATTATTTAATTTTTTATAAATGACTTATTTAATTAAATTTCTAAAAGATACATCTTCGGATGAAGCACTAGTGGTTTAGTTGTGCGATTGGCCAATTGATTATGAAAATATTTTGTGATAATCTTTTATTGATTTTAATTATACAATTAATCAATCAATTAGTGTACACCTCTCCCTCCCAATGGAGCCTCAATGAGGTGCACTGCGGTATTGCCGGGCGCCGGAGGCCGGGCCAGAGGCGCCCCGGCAATGCCGCGCTGCAGCATATTTAATTATTTGGCATGGGGCGGTGTACTTTGAATGTATCTGTACTTGTTGTACACCGCTCCTTTCCTATGCCATCTCCAGGCATTGCAAATCGTCATTGCCGGGCACCAAAGGGGGCTCGGCAGTGACGCACGCTGAAAGAGAGTACTCAGTTTTCACTCTGGTTTCTTTGTTGTTTTCTTTCTTGCTTTCTTGCTTTCTTTCTTGTTTGTTTGCCCGGGCGATATCTCAGCCATCCTTTGAGCTAGGAAGCTGAAATTTCGGCACAATAGTGAGCAAGTGACACAATCTGTCAATTTCCCGACCCGGATCTCAGCCAATGGAGTTTCTTCTCTTCTAGACTTGGTTATGACAAACTTCCCTGCTAATGTCTGCTGCTCTTCTTCTGCTCCAATCGGTTCTTCTGATCATGTGCTTGTCAAAGTGGACATCTCTCTGGCCATTCTCAGAGAGCCTCCTCAGCGTCGAAGAGTCTGGCATTTCACTCAGGCCGACTGGGACGGGCTTCAAGCAGCCATCAATCGTCTGGATTGGTCTCCCATCTCCACTGCCTCTGACATCAATTCTTCCTGGGAATTCTTCCAAAGCAAACTGATCTCTCTCATGCACAGATTTATCCCATCTCGTCTTCAGTTGTCTTACCCTTCCTCCCGTCCATGGTACACCGAATCTTGTGGTGAGGCAGTTGCCCTGAAACAACTTGCCTTTGCCTCTTGGAAGGCTAATCCAACTGAAGGCAATCTCAGTTCCTTCCACCAAGCTCGGAACAAGTGTGTGTCTACCCTCAGGAGTGCCAGGGAGCACTATCTCTCCTCACTCAAGAACGAACTCTCAAACCTGTCTCCTTCCTCCAAATCCTGGTGGCGTCTGGTCAAATCCGTTTCTGGTGTTTGTTCCCCCTCCATCCCTCCCTTACCTCAAATGGCCACACAGTTGACATCGCACGTGACAAAGCCGAATGCCTCAACTCTGTGTTTGCCTCAAAATCTTTAGTCCCAAACCCATCTCTCTCTGTTCCCACCTTTCCCAGTCGAACCCAACTGCTCCTGGACTCTGTGTCCTTCTCTCCTGACAAGGTGGAGGAGTTTTTGTCTAACCTCGACTCTGATTCTGCAACTGGACCAGACGGCATCAGCCCACGGGTCCTAAAATCCTGCTCTGCCGCTCTATCTCAGCCTCTCTCTGTTCTTTTCACCCTATCTTTTGCTCAAGGTCATCTGCCAGCATCCTGGAAATCAGCAAACATTACCGCTTTACACAAAAAAGGTGCAAAAACAGATCCTTTTAACTACAGACCAATCAGCCTGCTCCCAATTATCAGCAAAGTCATGGAATCCATCATTGCTTCGGATATGAAATCTTTCCTCTTCTCCAATGGCTTGATCTCTGATCATCAATTTGGATTCAGACCAGGTCACTCTACTCTGGACATGCTGCTTCTCCTGTCTCAACAATGGATGGAGGTCCTCAATGCCAAACAGGAAATCAGAGCTGTCTCCCTTGACATATCACGTGCCTTCGATACGGTCTGGCACCCAGCTCTGCTCACCAAACTCTACTCCTATGGTATCCATGGAAATCTCCATGCATGGCTTGCGGACTTCCTCTCTGGTCGTAGTCAACGTGTGGCCCTGAATGGATTTCTCTCATCTCCCCTTCCTGTTCAGGCTGGAGTTCCCCAAGGCAGTGTGCTGGGCCCTGTGCTTTTTCTGGTCTTTATCAATGATCTCTCCGACTCTCTGGAAAATCCTCTCTATCTCTTTGCTGATGACTCCACTCTCTGCCGCTCCATTCCTCTTCCCTCAGATCGGCAGTCTGCAGCCTCCTCACTCTCTGAAGACCTGGACAAAATCACAGACTGGTCAAACAAGTGGAACATGTCTTTCAATCCTGACAAATCTCACACTCTTACTATGTCTCTCCGAAAAGATCGACTGGACAACCCTCCCATCTACTTTCTCAACAATCCTCTCCAAGAAGTTCTGTCGCTCAAGCTTTTGGGTCTCACTATCTGCCATGATCTTTCTTGGGAAAACCACATTTCCAAGCTGGCCTGCAAAGCCAGTCGCCGACTGGGCATCCTCCGTCGTGCGAAGTCCTTCCTAGGCACACCTGAGCTCCTCACCACATACAAGGCTTTCATCCGCAGCTCAATGGAATACTGTTCTCCCCTATGGGCTGGTGCTCCTGCCTCACACCTAGCTCGGCTTCACGCTGTTGAAACCAAAGCTTTCAGAATCTCCCGCGATGAAGCTATCTCTGAGGGCCTTGCACTCACTCACCGCACGCAGGTAGGTGGTCTTTCTGTCTTCTACCGACTCCTCTCCGGCCTTGCTCCCCCAGCTCTCTCTGTGCTCTGTCCCCCAAATATTCCTCCAGGTCGCACAAGATCTGCCAGCAAGCCTCTGATGGTTAAACTGCCGAAATCTCGGCTCTCTGCTCACCTTCACTCCTTCATTCCTCTTTTCTCCCGCCTCTGGAACAAACTCCCACACTCCCTTCAATCCCACTCCTCCCTCCAGGTCTTTAAAACAGCTGTTCACCACCATCTCTTATCTTCCCCCATCCAAAACCTTGATCTTTTCTACCCCCACTAATTCACCCCAGATCCACCTTGTTTGTAATTCCAACTTCTTTCCTGGTAGTCCTGGCAGTGTCCATATGTTTTATGCCTCTCCCACCCCCTTTCCCATGCCTCCCCCCCAAAGACCTCTCCCTCCCACAGATCTCTCGATGTCTCCATGTCTCTCGGTTCCTGCTCTCAAATGTTGTGTTTGTGTCCTTTCCCCTCTCTCCCCATCTTGTCTACCGCTCCCGATGTCATTTGTTTTATGTGTTGGTTTGTCGGTTATGTGTCGGTCTGTCGGTTTGTCTTTCTGTGTGATAAATGTTCGCTCTGTCACGAGCCTCGATCTTGTATACAAAAAAAAAAAAAAAAAAAAAAAAAAAAACATCGTTTGTCAAAAACGGTATTTTTTAAATTTAAATAATCAATAAATTGAGGAGTTATTTAATTATTAGCGATTAATTAAGTACTTATTTAATTAATCAAATTTCCTTTCTCTTCTGACCATTAACTCAGGCACCTTTTGAGTTAGGAAGCTGACATTTGGACATGCCAATGACCAGGTGATTTGGCTGCAAAGGATATTTTTGATTTATTAATTAATCAATTAATCGATTGATTATTTAATTATTCGATTAATGACAAAAAATTTTTTTTTTTTTAAGTTACAGATTCTGATGAAATAGTGGTAGTTTATGTGTTCTCTGACCAAATTGATTAATAATTTAATTTTTTTATGATTATTATTTATTTATTTTCATTATTAATCATTTATTTATTTTCTTTCTCATTTGGCCAATATCTCAGGCACCTTTTGAGCTGGGAAGCTAATATTTGGACATGAGTGACCAAGTGATGTGGCTATCAAGGATATTTTTGATTTATTGATTAATCATTTCATCTATTAATTATTTATTGATTAATCGATTAATTAATGGTGGTGAACAGCTTACTATGTCTCTCCGAAAAGATCGACTGGACAACCCTCCCATCTACTTTCTCAACAATCCTCTCCAAGAAGTTCTGTCGCTCAAGATTTTGGGTCTCACTATCTGCCATGATCTTTCTTGGGAAAACCACATTTTCCAAGCTGGCCTCCAAAGCCAGTCGCCGATTGGGCATCCTCCGTCGTGCGAAGTCCTTCCTCAGCACACCTGAGCTCCTCACCACATACAAGGCTTTCATCTGCAGCTCAATGGAATACTGTTCTCCCCTATGGGCCGGTGCTCCTGCCTCACACCTAGCTCGGCTTCACGCTGTTGAAACCAAAGCTTTCAGAATTATTGGAATCTCCCGCGATGAAGCTATCTCTGAGGGCCTTTCACTCACTCCCCGCAGGCAGGTAGGTGGTCTTTCTGTCTTCTACCGACTCCTCTCCGGCCTTGCACCCCCAGCTCTCTCTGTGCTCTGTCCCCCAAATATTCCTACAGGTCGCACAAGATCTGCCAGCAACCCTCTGATGGTTAAACTGCCGAAATCTCGGCTCTCTGCTCACCTTCACTCTTTCATTCCTCTTTTCTCCCGGCTCTGGAACAAACTCCCTCACTCCCTTCAATCCCACTCCTCCCTCCAGGTCTTTAAAACAGCTGTTCACCACCATCTCTTATCTTCCCCCATCCAAAACCTTGATCTTTTCTACCCCCACTAATTCACCCCAGATCCACCTTGTTTGAAATTCCAACTTCTTTCCTGGAAGTCCTGGCAGTGTCCATATGTTTTATACCTCTCCCACCGCCCCCTTCCCATGCCCCCCCCCAAAGCCCTTGCCCTCTCTCAGATCTCTCGATGTCTCCATGTCTCTCGGTCCCTGCTCTCAAATGTTGTGTTTGTGTCCTTCCCCCTCTCTCCCCATCTTGTCTACCGCTCCCGATGTTATATGTTTTATGTGTCGGTTTGTCTTTCTGTGTGATTAATGTTCGCTCTTTCACGAGCCTCGATCTTGTATACAAAAAAAAAAGAAAAAAATAAAAAAAAAATTATTTATTGAGTAATCAATTAATTATTTAATTTTTTATAAATGACTTATTTAATTAAATTTCTAAAAGATACATCTTCGGATGAAGCACTAGTGCTTTAGGTATGCTATTAGCCAATTGATTAAGAAAATATTTTATGATCATTTATATATTTTAATTTCACAATTAATCAATCAATTATTGTACTCCTCCCTCCCAATGCAGCCTCAATGAGCTGCACTGCGGTATTGCCGGGCGCCGGAGGCGCCCCGGCAATGCCGCGCTGCAGCATATTTAATTATTTGGCATGGGGCGGTGTACTTTGAATGTATGTGTACTTGTCAAATTTCCTTTCTCTTCTGACCATTAACTCAGGCACCTTTTGAGTTAGGAAGCTGATATTTGGACATGCCAATGACCAGGTGATTTGGCTGCAAAGGATATTTTTGATTTATTAATTCATCAATGAATCGATTAATTATTTAATTATTCGATTAATGACAAAAAATTTTTTTTTTTTAAAGTTACAGATTCTGATGAAATCGTGGTAGTTTATGTGTTCTCTGACCAAATTGATTAATAATTTAATTTTTTTATGATTATTTTTTATTTATTTTCATTATTAATCATTTATTTATTTTCTTTCTCATTTGGCCAATATCTCAGGCACCTTTTGAGCTGGGAAGCTAATATTTGGACATGAGTGACCAAGTGATGTGGCTATGAAGGATATTTTTGATTTATTGATTAATCATTTCATCTATTAATTATTTATTGATTAATCAATGAATTATTTATTGAGTAATCAATTAATTATTTAATTTTTTATAAATGACTTATTTAATTAAATTTCTAAAAGATACATCTTCGGATGAAGCACTAGTGCTTTAGGTATGCTATTAGCCAATTGATTAAGAAAATATTTTATGATCATTTATATATTTTAATTTCACAATTAATCAATCAATTAGTGTACACCTCTCCCTCCCAATGCAGCCTCAATGAGCTGCACTGCGGTATTGCCGGGCGCCGGAGGCGCCCCGGCAATGCCGCGCTGCAGCATATTTAATTATTTGGCATGGGGCGGTGTACTTTGAATGCATTTGTACTTGTTTGTTTTTTGTTTGTTTTCTTGGTTGTCCGGGCGATATCTCAGCCATCCTTTGAGCTAGGAAGCTGAAATTTCGGCACAGTAGTGAGCATGTCCTTTGTCAAAAACGGAATTTTTTGTTTTTTGAATAATCAATTAATTGAGGAGTTATTTAATTATTAGCGATTAATTAAGTACTTATTTAATTAATCAAATTTCCTTTCTCTTCTGACCATTAACTCAGGCACCTTTTGAGTTAGGAAGCTGATATTTGGACATGCCAATGACCAGGTGATTTGGCTGCAAAGGCTATTTTTGATGTATTAATTAATTAATCAATTAATCGATTAATTATTTCATTATTCGATTAATGACTAATTTTGTTTTTTTTAAAGTTACAGATTCTGATGAAATGGTGGTGGTTTACGTGTTTTGTTACCGAATTGATTAATAATTTAATATTTTTATGATTATTATTTATTTATTTTCATTATTAATCATTTATTTATTTTCTTTCTCATTTGGCCAATATCTCAGGCACCTTTTGAGCTCGAAGCTAATATTTGGACATGAGTGAGCAAGTGATGTGGCTATCAAGGATATTTTTTGATTTTTTGATTAATCAATTAATCAATTTAATTATTTAATTATTCGATTAATTACTAAAAAAAAAGAAAAATTCTGTTGCAGATTCTGATGAAATGGTGGTGGTTTATGTGTTCTGTGACCGAATTGATTAATAATTTAATTTTTTAATGATAATTATTTATTTATTTTCATTATTAATCATTTATTTATTTTCTTTCTCATTTGGCCAATATCTCAGGCACCTTTTGAGCTCGGAAGCTAATATTTGGATATGAGTGACCAAGTGATGTGGCTATCAAGGATATTTTTGATTTATTGATTAATCGATTAATTATTTATTGATTAATCGATTAATTATTTATTGATTAATCAATTAATAATTTAGTTTTTTATTAATTACTTATTTAATTAAATTTCTAAAAGATACATCTTCGGATGAAGCACTAGTGTTTTTGTTATGGTATTAGCCAATTGATTAAGAAAATATTTTGTGATAATCTTTTATTGATTTTAATTATACAATTAATCAATGAATTAGTGTACACCTCTCCCTCCCAATGCAGCCCCTATGAGGTGCACTGTGGTATTGCCGGGCGCCAGAGGCAAAGAAAATATTTTATTATTAGCGATTAATTAAGTACTTATTTAATTAATCAAATTTCCTTTCTCTTCTGACCATTAACTCAGGCACCTTTTGAGTTAGGAAGCTGATATTTGGACATGCCAATGACCAGGTGATTTGGCTGCAAAGGCTATTTTTGATGTATTAATTAATTAATTAATCAATTAATCGATTAATTATTTCATTATTCGATTAATGACTAATTTTGTTTTTTTTAAAGTTTAAAGCGCCAGAGGCGCCCCGGCAATGCCGCGCTGTACGATATTTAATTATTTGGCATGGGGGCGGTGTACTTTGAATGTATCTGTACTTGTTTGTTTTATATTTATATATCACACACACACACACACACACACACACACACACACACACACACACACACACACACACACACACACACACGTGCGTGAAGGTGGATACTTTGAGACCTGGGAGGGCTATGTTCCACCTTTTGAAACCTGCATGTGGAGGTAACAACCAACAACACACACCCACACTCACATCTATTATTATGGATTACCTTTCACATAGCTACAAAGGCTGAGGCACAAAATTCAACTAAACCAAAATTAAAGAAAAATCACAAATTAAAGAGAAATCCACAAAAACTTCTACTTTTTCTTTTAAATCTTTTTTTTGCCTAAAACACTCGACAGCATTCACGAATGAACCCCTGAAAGTTTGATGAATATCTGTTCAGCCATCTCTGAGAAAAATGGCGACCCACACATTCACACACAAACGGCTCTCAAATAAAATCCTGGCTTCAAATCAACTTCCTCAAGCTTAACTGTGATAAATCTGAAATAATCATCATTGGCCCAAAAACGCTCACAAAATCCACCCATAACTTTGCCCTCAACATCGACGGTATCCCAGTATCCACCTCCCCTCACATCCGGAATCTTGGCGTCATCTTTGACCAAACCCTTTCCTTCGACAAATACACTAAACAGATCACAAAGTCAGCCTTCTTTCACCTGAAAAACATTGCCCGTCTCCGCTCATCCCTCTCCTCCACGGCTGCAGAAACCCTCATCCACGCCTTCATCACCTCCCGTCTGGACTACTGCAATAGCCTCCTCTATGGTTCACCCTCAAAAATCACCAATAAACTCCAATACATTCAGAACTCCGCTGCCCGTCTACTCACCCATTCCCGGACCCGTGACCACATCACCCCCGTCCTTTACAAGCTTCACTGGCTCCCCATCCCCCAGAGAATCCAGTACAAAATCCTCCTCTTGACATACAAAGCCCTCCATAACCTGGCCCCATCCTACCTGGCTGACCTCCTCTCCAGACACACTCCCACCCGCAACCTCCGCTCTGCTGGTACCAACCTCCTGACCCCCTCCATCCGGACCAAATTCAGATCCTGGGGGGACAGGGCCTTCTCCATCGCTGCTCCCACCCTCTGGAACTCACTACCTCACACCATCAGAGACTCCTTCTCACTCACCACATTCAAAACATCACTAAAGACCCACCTGTTCAACACTGCATTCAACATTCAACCCACAGCATTTAACCCCTGACTATCTCTTCTCCTTCTCCCTCCTTTTGCTTTAAATATTTCCCTATTGATTCTTGTCTTTTTGCAATTGTTGTTTTCATGTATTGTTATGCATTATGTTTTCCACTCTGTCAAAGCGCCTTTGGGCTTCTGGAAAAGCGCTATACAAAATAAATGAATTATTATTATTATTATTATAGTATCGATAACCCACCTTCTAGAAAATATACAAGAGAATTGACGTTCGAAAAAAAAAACGACATACTTTGGGAATAAATGTGCCAGAAGCAGAACCAAGGTGATAAGAACCACAATCAAGAAACATTTCTTGTTCTCCATCGCTCTTCACACGCCTCGTCGATACGAATCGCTACCTGTAAGGAAAATGCCATAAGGAACTGTAATGAACAGCAGACACAGGGTGTGTGGTGTGTCTGTAAATATTGTGTCACGCCAGTGAAAGACAAACCCTTCTTGATGTAGGCGTGGTCAAAATGAAGATCATATGTAGGCAATTGGCGTGAACATGTACAGTGCATTCAGAAAGTATTCAGACCCCTTCACTTTTTTCACATTTTGTTATGTTGCAGCCTTATGCTGAAATCGTTTAAATTCTTTTTTTCCCTCATCAATCTACACTCAATACCCCATAAAGACAAAGAGAAAACAGGATTTTAGAAAGTTTTGCAAATTTATTAAAAAGAAAAAACTGAAATATCACATTGACATAAGTATTCATACCCTTTGCTATGACACTTGAAATTTAGCTCAGGTGCCTCCCATTTCTCTTGATCATCTTTGACATGTTTCTACACCTTGATTGGAGTCCAAATGAATACTTAAGCAAAGGGTATGAATACTTATGTTAATGTGATATTTCAGTTTTTTCTTTTTAATAAATTTGCAAAACTTTCTAAAATCCTGTTTTCTCTTTGCCATTATGGGGTATTGAGTGTAGATTGATGAGGGAAAAAAAGAATTTAAACGATTTCAGCATAAGGCTGCAACATAACAAAATGTGAAAAAGTGAAGGGGTCTGAATACTTTCTGAATGCACTGTATGTGGTGCAACATGTGGAGTTAACACCCAAAACCCAATTTTGACCATTTTGGTGTTGGCTGTGAAGTAATTTGTTCCGCATTATCCTGGTAATCGTGAGCCTGGTGTTGGCTTAATGATCGAGGTGACTTGCTTAAAATCTCAGTGTCTTGAGTTTGAGCTCCACACAAATATTTTTTATACAATTAAATGGCGCCCGGCAATGCCGCGTTGAGCGTATTTAATTATTTGGCATGGGGCGGTGTACTTCGAATGTATCTGTACTTGTTTGTTATTTTTTTTGACTATGAAGAATGACAGGCTGAGTGAACCCACCTGGTGTTAATTCAACGTGTCACAGGGGCTTGAAATCAGGACCTTGCGATCTCCAGGTATCCACCTTAACCGTGAAAGCAACACTGAGGTATCATGTGAGACATGCATCAGTTTCCTCATCAAATAGAGATTCAAACAATGGCTATGTTATACACCAACCTTTATTTGATGAAATGTAATCTTTCTCGCTGTGGTGTCCACGGATATTCGATCCAGCTGTGGTAATCGCGCATTTCTCTGAAGACGCCGAACCGCACGAAAATTGCCTCAGTCTGGACTCTGAACCAGGAAATCGTCGATAAATACTTACGATAAACACCCGGAAAATTAGGTGAGTGTGTGGGAAAATAATATTTCATCCACACGATGCTCCAAAATAGCGTTTTATCGCCTATTTATGTTTATTTGTGTGCTTCCGGCTCAATACGCAGTTCCTTCCGGCTCGATTATCGTCCTTCGGCCTCTTTAATTTCCACAATGAGGGTTCGATGTATTCTCATTTCAGTGGTTGTGTGTGTCCCTCCTGCACTGTCGTCTTCATTCATACCTCCATAGGATAGAGTGTCACTCTACTGAGACATGCGATACTCGTCTTTAATTTTTAAAAATGTCCTTTCGTCCGCGTTTTCGATGTACACTGTATTAAAAGCTGTCGAGTGCGTAAGCCACGAGAACTAGAAACTTTAGACCAGCAGCCCAGGGCCTTGAGCTCAAACGAACGAGGTACCGATGTCTGAGCACAGGGGCAATTACTGAATTAGGGAGTAACATGAGACCATGAGACATGAGACCATGTAACTGTAACATGAGATTGGTACCTGAACACATCCCAGATTAATTACATGGCGACGAGGCTAAACATATATGTATATATACTAGCGTGACTCCGTGCGCTCCACGCGCTTCACCACGTCATTTCAGAGGGATATGCATCTTTGACTATTTCGTTGTCTTTTGGGTCTTTTGAGTCTTCAGGGTCTTTTGGATCCTCTGGGCCTTTAAAGGTATTTTTACTCTTTGGGGTATTTTGGGTCTTCAGTGTTTTCAGGAACTTTTGGGTCTGAAGGGTCCTTTGGTTCCTCTGGGTCTTTAAGGGTATTTTGGTATTTTTGGGTCTTCGGGGTGTTTTGGGTCTTCGGGGTGTTTTGGGTTTTCGGGGCATTTTGGGTCTTCAGGGTCTTTTTGAGCCTCAGGGCCTTCAAGGGTATTTTGGGTCTTTGGGGTGTTTTGGGTCTTTGGGGTGTTTTGGGTCTTCGGGGTGTTTTTGGTCTTTAAGGGTATTTTGGGTCTTGGTGGTCTTAAGGGTCTTGGGGGAATTAAAGGGTCGTCAAAGGTCTGAAGGGTCTCACCAGTCTAAACGTAATTAAGAGGGTTAATGAAGAGGGTGTTAATTTTAATTGAAGAAGAACAAGACGTTTTCGTCGCATATAAACATAACAACCATATGCGTTTGCTCTTTTATAATAAGACTAGTGGGGTCACCTGTGGGAATCCCATGGGCATGGCCGTGTATGACATTCCGACATATTGAGTTAGATGCTGCACCTGCACATTCAGTTTCACAAAATGGTTACTGGCAATTTATCAGATGCACAAATAATGTAATCTACACAATGTATTTACTTCTGATAACATGTGAATGCATGTGCGTGCACATGGGAAATACAGTTTGAAATGTGTTATTACATCTCATGTAAAATGTACACATGTACACACATGTACACACACACACACACACATATATATATATATATATGTACTGTACACATATACACATCTATACATCCACACACACACGTACACACACATGCGCACCCACATACATGCACACCCACACACATGCACACACATATACACATATACACAATTACACATACACACATATATACACATACACACACACACATGTATACACACACACATGTATACACACACACACACACACACACACACACACATACACACACACACACATATACACATATTGTTACATATTTATGTGAATGTATGTGAATTACCATTCAGGTCTTTGCTTATCCATGTGTAGTATATTAAGTTGTTGTGGTTGTAGTTGTTGTGTAGTTGTTGTGGTTGGAGGGTCAGGAGCCCTTCTGAAAGAGTGGCCGGAAACGGAAGTGACCGGAAACGGAAGAGGAAAAGACACGAGGAAAAAAGGACGAGTATTCTTCTTCCTCGCCCCGCTCCGACGAAAGGTGGGATTGATTGAGCCGTGTGGAAAAGCGGCGTTCCCGAGCCTGTCTGGCGAGAGGAGTTACCGGGACGGATACCTGCCCGGTGGACGTCAAACTGTCGTGTGGCCATGCACCGAGCCAGCGTTTGGCGCCGTTCGCGACACCGTCTAAAAAGACGCGTACGGGTCGCCCGTTGGGGCCTAACACGCCTGGCAAGCGGCGTGGGGCTTTTGGCTTGCTTTCCCGTCCCCGCTTCGCGTGGCCACGAGGGGCTGTAGCCGGGGTGCCTGGTACGATACCTGCCCGGTGGAAACACGTCCACCCGGGGTTCGTTCAACCGCCCGAGTGCGGCGACGCCGACCATCATCTTGATCAGGAGGGGCCCAGAGACATTGTGCGGGACCGAGACCAAAAGGGGGTCATGAGTACTCACCGGGACACACGTATATAAGATGGCCATCTTAATCATAGGGAATTGATTGTGGGTTGGGAATTGTTGATGGTTGTGTATTGTTGATTGCTCTGGGAAAATCTCCGTGGTTGTATCATTGAAATTGTATGGTATCATTACCATTGAAATATATCCTTGAACATCAGTTGTCTCTTGGGTGAAATTCATATGGATTGCGTGGCGAAAGCGCATATATAATACAGCTTTCTGGCGAAGTTCCTCTCACGGTCCGGGGGTCACCGAGACCAGGTATTCACCGAGGGGACCACGTAACAGAATTGGGGGCTCGTCCAAATTACGATTTGCGGTTTCGCAATTGGGTCTACGTCCGGGATCTAAAATCGTATAAAATAATAAAATAATAATTTTTTATTAATTAAAATTTATTAATTAATTATTAATTGGTAAAAATTTTTGAGAAATTGGGGTAAAGTCTTGGGTGAAGGTTAACAGGTGTTAACGATAGGCACCATGGCGTTTGTGGCACAGAACTTTGTGGTAACCCCGAGTGAGGCACAGTTCCGAGCGTTGCTAAAGTCGGACCTCTTGAAATTGGCCAAACATTTTAACTTGGAGGTCCGAACTAATTTGAGGAAGGCAGAGTTGCAGGCCACGGTGATACAATCTATGGTGGGATTAGGAACATGGGACGAGTTAGCCTGGGAGTGGCTACCCGAAGAACCAGAAGATGTTGAGCTCCGGAAACTGGAGTTGCAATTACGGAGCCAGGAACGGATCAAAGAAGAAGAAAGGAAAGCAGAAAAGGAAAGAGCAGAAGAAGAAAGGAAAGCAGAAAAGGAAAGAGCAGAAGAAGAAAGGAAAGCAGAAAAGGAAAGAGCAGAAGAAGATAGGAAAGCAGAAAAGGAAAGAGCAGAAGAAGAAAGGAAAGCAGAAAAGGAAAGATCAGAAGAGGAAAGGAAAGCAGAAGAGAGGAGAGAAGAGAAACAAGCAGAAGAAAGGATGAAAACAAGGGAACTCGAAGCAGAGGAGAGAAAAGCGGAAAGGGAATTAAAGGAACGTGACATGGAGCTTCAGCAAGAAATTAAATTCAAGGAGCTGGAGTTAATGAGAGAACGGGGAGAGGCACCACCCTTGCTGACGGGGTCGACACCTTACCAGAAAACCTGGGATGTGGGCAGACATGTGAGGCTGGTTCCACCGTTCAGTGAAAAAGAAGTCGCGAAATTTTTTCCACACTTTGAGAAAGTGGCTCGACAATTAAACTGGCCGGAGGAGGCCTGGACCATACTCGTGCAAAGTGTGCTGGTGGGGAAAGCTCAGGAAATTTATTCGGCGCTACCAATGGACCAATGTGCAGATTATGAGGTACTGAAGACGCACATCCTCAAAGCGTATGAGTTGGTTCCGGAAGCTTACAGGCAAAAATTCAGGAATGCCAGGAAGAGGGAGAGTGAGACCCATGTGGAGTTTGCCAGAGTGAAAGAAAACATGTTTGATCGGTGGTGTGAGTCAAAAGGAGTCGGGAAAGACTTCGAGACATTGCGGGACTTGATCCTGGTGGAGGAATTCCAGCAGTGTGTCCACGAGGACATCAAAGTGTACCTGCAGGAAAAGAAAGTACCAAAGTTGTGGGACGCAGCCACCATGGCAGATGATTATGCCTTAACCCACCGAATAGGGGTCCACAAACCTAACTCCTCGCCTAGACTTCAGCAGGGGAGTTATGGAACACCCGGTGCGGAGAACGACCTTACATGGCGGCGGCCTCGAGATGATTATGGGGACAACTATGATACCCCAACGGTTAGAAATCCGAGGGCTACGGGCCCAAGACAAACTTATTTTTGGGGGGGCTCAAGGCCGACCCCGAGGTTCTCCCCCGGGCCTACTTGTGCTTTTTGCCATAAAACTGGACACTTGATGTCCCAATGTTACCTCCGGAAAAGGGAGAACCCGGAACGGAATCAGTCTAGTGCGACTCCGAATGCACTGGCAAGTGTGAGAAATCATTCTTGGAGAGCAGAGCTGGGGGAAGATTCCCCTGTCAAAGGTACGGCGTCCCGGGAGAACCTTGTTCAGGAGGGCTACAAACATTTCATTTCAGAGGGGTTCGTGTCGCTGGATGGCGACCCGAGTAACCAGAAGCCAGTTAGGGTATTGAGGGACACAGGAGCCCACCAATCGTTGATGCTGGAGGGCATTTTGCCATTGTCGGAGAAGACGGCAACTGGGGTTAGTGTGCTTTTACAGGGGGTCGGGGGCTATGTTAAAGCTCCGCTTCATGTCATCCAGTTGAGTTCTGAGTTGGTATCCGGGCCGGTCACCGTAGGCTTACAAGCCACCCTTCCTGTGGAGGGAATCTCTTTTATTATCGGGAATGATTTGGCCGGGGGGCGAGTTTCGGGTAATCCAATAATGGTGGACAAGCCCAGTAAGGAAAATAACACCACTCGGTTAGAGATGGAGATTCCGGGTATCTTTCCATCCTGTGCAGTGACTCGGGCTATGGGTAGAAAGCACGCGGAAGAGAAGGAGGAAGAAAGAGAGGGGGAGTTGGAACCCTTAGAGGTACGGGAAGACAACTCGGAAAAGGGAAATAACCAGGGGAGGGATTCCCAGGAATCTCGAGAAATGGTAGCGTCTGGAACGCAAAGGGACGTGGAGTGTCCGTCGGGGACCGAGGAGAACGAAGTGGAGCAAACCGCGCTGGTCCGAAGGAGACTAGTGGAAGAACAACACGAAGACTCGGAGATCCAGAGGTTAATTGAGAAAGCCGTTACGGAAGAAGAGGCTACGAAGATACCTGTGGGGTATTTCATGAAGGGGGAAACCCTAATGAGGAAATGGAGGCCCCCGGAGGTGCCCGCAGACGATGAGTGGAAAGTTCACTATCAGATTGTGGTGCCACCGCTGTACCGGAAGGAGATCTTGAGTTTGGCACATGAGACCCCTTGGGCCGGGCACCTGGGAGTGAACAAGACCTGTGACAGGATATTGGTACATTTTTTCTGGCCGGGACTGCGACGGGATGTGGCGGAGTTCTGCAAGTCCTGCCATTCTTGTCAGCTGGTGGGAAAGCCGAATCAAAAAATCCCACCCGCCCCGTTAAAGCCAATTCCAGCTTTTGAAGAGCCATTCAGCCGAGTCATTGTGGACTGTGTGGGCCCTTTACCCAAAACCAAAGCTGGACATCAATACTTACTGACCATCATGTGCGCGTCCACCAGGTTCCCCGAGGCAGTGCCTCTGAGGAAAATAACGGCGGCAGTTATTGCAAAGGCCTTGATTAAATTTTTCACTTGGGTTGGTCTACCTAAGATCATCCAATCGGATCAGGGGTCCAATTTCATGTCCACTGTTCCAGCAAGTGGTACACCTGTTGGGGGTGGAACAAGTAAGATCCAGCACCTACCATCCCGAGAGCCAAGGGGCCCTGGAAAGGTTTCACCAGACTTTAAAGAATATGATCCGAACGTATTGTTTTGAATGTGCCAAGGATTGGGATGAAGGGATACCCCTATTGTTGTTTGCGGCGAGGGAGTCCGTGCAGGATTCCTTGGGATTCAGTCCGTTTGAACTGGTGTTTGGACACGCAGTGCGGGGACCGTTGAAATTGGTGAAAGAACAGTGGTTACTACAGGAGTCCCGGACACCGATGGTGGAGTATGTGTCCACAGTAAAAAACCGATTGGCAAAGGCGTGTGAGGTGGCACGACGGAACTTGAGAAGGGCCCAGGGGAAAATGAAGGAGAGACATGACAAGACCTCGCAGATAAGGAATTTCAGTCCTCAGGACCGGGTGTTAGTATTGCTGCCCGTTCCAGGTCAGCCCCTCCAGGCTAGATATTTCGGTCCTTATGCAGTGGAGGAGAGGGTGAATGAGACAGACTACATGGTGACCACTCCCGACCGACGAAAAAAGCGACAGTTGTGTCATGTCAACCGACTGAAGAAATATCATGAGAGGGAACCGGTGGAAGACGTAGTTCCTGTCTCACCGGTCGTACCGGTGACAATGGACGGAAACGCCGGTGTGAAGTTTGATAACTTGAATGACCAGGCCTGCCCCAAATTGACGAACACCGAAGTGTTGAGTCATTTGGATGAGAAGTTAGGTCATTTAACAAGGGAACAGCAAGGACAACTGTCCAGCCTAATGTTCGAATTTAAACATTTGTTCACAGATGTACCTGGTCGTACGGACTTAGTATATCATGATATCGAGGTGGGGGAGGCCACTCCAGTGAAACAACACCCCTATCGGATGAACCCGGTGAAGATGGAGTACCTTCGGAAGGAGATGCAATATATGTTGGACAATGACATCATCGAACCAAGCAACAGTGAATGGAGCTCCCCATGTGTGTTGGTGCCGAAACCCGATGGCAGCTTCCGGTGTTGTACAGATTTAAAACGGGTGAATGCAGTGACCAAGACCGACTCCTATCCGCTCCCGAGGATTGACGACTGTATTGATCGAATAGGCCCAGCTAAATTTGTTACCAAGTTTGACTTGCAGAAAGGGTATTGGCAGATCCCTCTTACCGATAGAGCCAAAGAAATCTCAGCTTTGGTCACTCCGAATGGGTTATATCAGTACAAGGTCCTCCCTTTTGGGTTGAAGAACGGGCCGGCTACATTTCAACGACTGATTAATAGGCTCATCGCAGACCAGGAGGGGGTGGAGGCATATCTGGATGATGTAATCATCCACACCATGACCATGGAAGACCACATTAAGCAAATCCACGCATTTTTTCAGACGATGTCCGAGGCAGGTCTGACCATCAACTTAGCCAAGAGTGAATTTGTAAGAGCACAGGTAGTGTTCCTCGGCCATGTAGTAGGGCAGGGTCAAGTACAACCAGTGACCGCCAAGGTAGAAGCTATCGATCGCTTCCAAGTCCCAAAGGGGAAGAAAGAGCTGATGAGATTCTTAGGTATGGCGGGGTGGTACCGGCGGTTCTGTAAGAATTTTTCGGATGTGGTAGCCCCTTTAACGAGTTTGTTGAGAAAGGAGACCCCATTCGTTTGGGATGGCAAATGTCAGGCGGCCTTTGCCCATGTCAAAGCGATACTAATGAGCTCTCCGGTCCTAACCGCTCCGGACTTTCAGGCACCTTTCAAGTTGGCCGTAGATGCAAGCGATGTGGGGGCTGGAGCGGTCTTGTTACAGGAAGATGAGGATGGGGTGGACCACCCCGTGTGCTACTACTCCAAAAAGTTCAATAAACATCAGGCAAATTATGCCACCGTGGAGAAAGAGACCCTGGCTCTCCTGCTAGGGCTTCAACATTATGAGGTGTATTTAGGAATCACGTCCTTTCCCATAAAGGTCTTTACGGATCACAACCCCTTAACCTTCATTCAAAGAATGAAAAATAAAAATCAGAGGTTGATGAGATGGAGTTTGGCTTTGCAGGGGTTCAACTTGGAAATTGAACATGTACGGGGCCGGGACAATGTCGTGGCGGACGCTTTGTCCAGATTGAGTTAATCTGGGGGGGGGGGGGGGGGGTTGAGTTATCTGGTTTGTTTCACCAAATTGGCCGGCAAAGAAAGTTTTCGCTGGGTTCAAACTTTCTTTCTTGACGGGGGGGAGTGTTACATATTTATGTGAATGTATGTGAATTACCATTCAGGTCTTTGCTTATCCGTGTGTAGTATATTAAGTTGTTGTGGTTGTAGTTGTTGTGTAGTTGTTGTGGTTGGAGGGTCAGGAGCCCTTCTGAAAGAGTGGCCAGAAACGGAAGTGACCGGAAACGGAAGAGGAAAAGACACGAGGAAAAAAGGACGAGTATTCTTCTTCCTCGCCCCGCTCCGACGAAAGGTGGGATTGATTGAGCCGTGTGGAAAAGCGGCGTTCCCGAGCCTGTCTGGCGAGAGGAGTTACCGGGACGGATACCTGCCCGGTGGACGTCAAACTGTCGTGTGGCCGTGCACCGAGCCAGCGTTTGGCGCCGTTCGCGACACCGTCTAAAAAGACGCGTACGGGTCGCCCGTTGGGGCCTAACACGCCTGGCAAGCGGCGTGGGGCTTTTGGCTTGCTTTCCCGTCCCCGCTTCGCGTGGCCACGAGGGGCTGTAGCCGGGGTGCCTGGTACGATACCTGCCCGGTGGAAACACGTCCACCCGGGGTTCGTTCAACCGCCCGAGTGCGGCGACGCCGACCATCATCTTGGTCAGGAGGGGCCCAGAGACATTGTGCGGTACCGAGACCAAAAGGGGGTCGTGAGTACTCACCGGGACACACGTATATAAGATGGCCATCTTAATCATAGGGAATTGATTGTGGGTTGGGAATTGTTGATGGTTGTGTATTGTTGATTGCTCGGGGAAAATCTCCGTGGTTGTATCATTGAAATTGTATGGTATCATTACCATTGAAATATATCCTTGAACATCAGTTGTCTCTTGGGTGAAATTCATATGGATTGCGTGGCGAAAGCGCATATATAATACAGCTTTCTGGCGAAGTTCCTCTCACGGTCCGGGGGTCACAGAGACCAGGTATTCACCGAGGGGACCACGTAACAATATACACATACACACACACACATATATATATACACAAACACACACACACACACACACACACACACACACACACACACACGCACATATACACATATACACATACAGACACACACATATATACACAAACACACACACACACACACACACACACACACACACATGTACACCGACACATATACACATACACACATATACACACACACATATATACACATACACACACACATACACACACACACACACACACACACACACATATACACACACATACACACACTTGTACACCGACACACATGCACACACATACACATATACATATACACACATGCATATACATATACACACACACACACACATATATACACATATACATATACACACACACACACACACACACACATATATACACATATACATATACACACACACACACATATATATATATATGCACATATATACACATATACATCTACACACACACACACACACACACACACACACACACACACACACACACACACACACCCACCCACATGTCCCACATGTATATATCCCACATCCCACATGTATATACATGTTTAAAGTGTGTGTGCACATGACTAATAAAATAAAAACGAAGAAATATCTCTCGGCAATTTCCCGTCTGTTAATTTATTTATTTTACATATGTGAATTGCACGTCCATGCACACGTGGAATGGAGTTTGTTTTTTGCACACGTGGAAAGAACACGTGAACCTTTACTTCCGGATAATAATGTTGAATGAAGCTACCTCCGAGGGCCTGTCACTCACTCACCGCAGGCAGGTTGGTGGTCTTTCTGTCTTCTACCGACTCCTCTCCTGCCTTGCTCCCCCAGCTCTCTCTGTGCTCTGTCCCCCAAATATTCCTACAGGTCGCACAAGATCTGCCAGCAACCCTCTGATGGTTAAATTGCCGAAATCTCGGCTCTCTGCTCACCTTCACTCTTTCATTCCTCTTTTCTCCCACCTCTGGAACAAACTCCCCCACTCTCTTCAATCCCACTCCTCCCTCCAGGTCTTTAAAACAGCTGTTCACCACCATCTCTTATCTTCCCCCATCCAAAACCTTGATCTTTTCTACCCCCGCTAATTCACCCCAGATCCACTTTTTTGAAATTCCAACTTCTTTCCTGGAAGTCCTTGCAGTATCTGTAGTGAAAATGTATATCAAAGTTGAACCCAGGAGTGATGCCCACTTAAACCGCAGAGGGGCGTCTATAAGACCTCGGACGTCCGCGACGCTGAGCCACTCCTGTGACATTTTACTATGACATGTAGTCCTGAACGGTACGTACTCGCACATGTATTCTAGGCTTGCTTGCATTGACTAATATAATCGATCCTCCCTATATGATGCCAAGATCCTGATATCTATTGCATGATTGTATTTTGCAGGATGATGCTAAAGATCTGATTGAGATTAAACCTACCTATGGGACAAAGTTGTGGATTTGGTTTATTTTCACAACATTTAATCTCAATCAAGATCTACGGAAATGGCGGGACACAGGATGATCCATGTACCGACCTTCAGCGCTGACCCACAAGCTGCGGATTCGGGCTCGGAGTTAACTCACTGGCTCAGGTCACTGAAGAACCAGTTCAAAGCCCAGGAGACCGTTCCCACTGCTGAAACGAAACTGGACGTTCTGCAGACTAAAGTGGAACACCACGTCTACCGGAGCATTGAACGATGTGCGACGTACGATGCTGCTGTGGCGGAGCTAAAGCGTATTTACATTAAGAAACGGAGCGTGGTATACACCAGGTATCTGCTCTCATCACGGCGGCAACAGCCCACTGAGACGATAGACCGCTTCGCCCAGGAGCTACGACAACTACTTGCGGACAGTACCCAAGAGGTCCGCACTCACGAGCAAGTCCAGGACGATCTTGTCCGAGACGCTTTCGTCTCTGGGATCGGCTCTCCTGCTCTCAGGCTAAGACTTTTGGAGACGGCTGACCTGACGTTCGCGGAGGCTCTACGGGTGGCTCACGTCTACACTGAGGCCCGGGAACAATCTACCGCCTATGACCACACGTTGCGGGGACTTCTCAACTCGCGCGACCGGAGAGGGCTACTGCCGAGGATACGGGAGCGGACCCGACCACGCTAGCGGAGCCCTTGGCCGCTCCCGAGGTGGACTCAGATTCCGGCTTGGCCGCGGCTACGGCGGCCAGGCCGAGGCCTGTACGAAATGCAATGTGTTACTTCTGTGGCAACCGACAGCATCCCAGGTCAGTGTGTCCGGCTCGGGAAGCAATATGCCATTTGTGTTCGACTAAAGGACATTTTGCAAAAGTCTGCCGGAAGACCGCGCGGGGCGCACGAACTCGCGCGACCTTGAATGGGCTTATCGCCGAGCCAACGGACCGAGCACAGAGCGGGGCGCCTCACCCGACTTTGATGAGCGGTCCTCCTCCTCGTGGGCCCCTGGCTGCACGCTCGACCTTGGTGAGATACATCGGGCCGCCAAAACAAATGGCGCGAACGCGACCGACCGCGGAGCAACCGTCCTTGACTGGAATCCGAACGCCCTCCGACGGCGACTCAAACAAACGACAAGCTCCCGCTTTGACGCAAACAATGCACGTGACACGAGCGCCCTCTGACGGCAGCTCGTACGAACTATGCGCTCTTGCCTCAACACGTGAAACTACAGATGGCTGCGATCCTTCTCGCGTGACACGAGCGCCCTCTGACGGCTGCTCGTACGGACTACAAGCTCCTGAAGCTCCTGCTTTGGCACGACCAAAAGCTCCAACTATGCCTTTGACACGGGGGCCCTCCAGAGGCCGCTCAAACGACCGGAAAACTGCAGCCGGCGTGGGCTCCACACGCGAGGCGCGATCTTTTCGCCCGGATGGCTCAATACCTGCCGGATCTTCCGGCCTTGCTCAGGCCATTATTCCACTCATGGTCGAAGGCATTTTTGCGCGGGCTTTAGTCGACACGGGGTCTACGGATAGTTTTGTCGATCAACAACTGGTGCATAAACATGGGTGGCCGGTCCTCGGGACAACACGACGGATCTTCATGGCCTCCCAGGGGCTTCGGCTCAGCACAAAAGGGGAATGTCGATTGAAACTTGTGATAAAGGGACGCATGTTTCCAGATGTACATCTCATGGTCTTGCCTGCTTTATGTGCTGACATTCTGTTAGGACACGATTTTCTTAAGCGGCATGGACGTTTGGAAATGGAATTCGGTGGGACTAACACGCTTGCTGTGTGTGCACTAGTGAAAATGGAAATTGAGCCTCTTTCGCTGTTCCCCAACCTGACCACTGACTGCACTCCTGCAGCGGTGAAATCACGGCGCTACTCACGAGCGGACGTGCAATTCATTGCGGAAGAAACGGCCCAGCTCTTAAAGGAGGGTATCATAGAACCTAGCCGGTCGCCGTGGCGGGCCCAGGTCTTAGTGGTGCGAAGTGAAGCCCATCGCCGACGCATGGTAATCGACTATTCACAGACGGTTAATCACTTTACACAGCTGGATGCCTACCCGTTACCGGGGATGGACGCGCTGGTACGACAGGTGGCCCAGTACTCAGTCTTCAGCACTCGCGATCTGCATAGTGCGTATCATCAGATCCCCATCTCTAGGGCTGATCGCATTTATACCGCCTTTGAATCGGGTCAAAGGTTATACCAGTTCACCCGACTACCTTTTGGGGTGACGAACGGGGTCTCCTGTTTTCAGAGGGCTATGGACAACCTCGTTACTAAGGAGAACTTGACAGATGTCTTTGTATATCTGGACAATCTTGCGGTTTGTGGGTATGACCAGGGGCATCATGATGCTAATCTGAAGCGCTTCCTCGAGGTCACGCAGAGGTATCGCCGAACCATGAATGAGGCTAAGTGTCGTTACTCTCTACGCACGATAGATCTTCTGGGGTACACCGTGACCCATGGCTCTGTCGCTCCAGATAAGGAGCGTCTGCGACCTTTGCTCGATATGGCTCCGCCTAGCGATCGAGCTTCGCTGAAGCGCGCTCTCGGGCTGTTCGCCCACTATTCGAAGTGGGTGCAAAATTTCTCCGCGAAGCTCCGCCCCCTTGTGGCCTGCGACACGTTCCCCATGGGCCCAGCCACCTTGGCAGCCTTCGGGGGCCTTAAGGCCGACATCGCTGGCGCCGCTGTGGCGACGATCGACGAGAGCGAATCTTTCGTCTTAGAAAGTGATGCCTCGGATCATGCGATAGCGGCGACACTCTCCCAGTGGGGGGGCACCCAGTGGCTTTCTTTTCGTGGACTCTCACCTCTGCTGAGCGGAGGCATTCGTCTGTCGAAAAGGAAGCGTACGCCATCGTTGAGTCGATTCGGCGATGGCGACCGTACTTACTCGGGCGATGCTTCCAAATCATCACGGACTAACAAAGCGTAGCGTTCATGTACGACACCTTACATGCTCAACGCATTAAGAATGAGAAAATCACTCGCTGGCGTATCGAACTCGCCGACTTCTGCTACACCATCAAATATCGCCCGGGGAACGATAACCTGGTCGCCGACGCCTTATCGAGGCCGGCTACGTGCGCGGGTATCGTAACTCTGGAGGGTCTGCGCGCTTTGCACGGCACTATGTGTCATCCTGGGGTGACGCGTTTCGCTCATTTTGTGTGTAGTGGTAATCTGCCGTACTCGATTGAGGACATCCGCCGGATCTGCCGTGACTGCGCTATATGTGCGGAACTCAAACCGCGTTTTTACAACCCTCCCATGGGGACGCTGGTTAGGGCTACTAGACCGTGGGAGAGATTGGCAATGGATTTCAAGGGGCCGCTGCCGGTGTCGAGTAACTCTCGTTAGCTGCTCACTATCGTTGATGAGTACTCGCGATTCCCTTTTGCTTACACGTGCGTGGATATGACGGCTGCCACGGTCATACGGTGCCTGCAGAATTTGTTTTCTATGTTCGGGTATCCGGCCTACGTCCATACCGATCGGGGTGCGGTGTTCCTGTCCCAGGACGTGAGGGGATACTTGCTCCAAAATAATGTCGCTTCGAGTTACACCACACCGTACAGGCCCCAGGCGAATGGGCAGGTCGAACGCTTCAATGGGATTATATGGAGGGCCGTCATGCTAAGTCTCAGGACCCTCGGCCGTGGCCTCGATAAATGGGCTTGGTCGCTACCTGCGGCGCTGAACTCGATCAGGGCTCTACTATGTACGGCCACCAACCAGACTCCTCACGAGAGACTGTTCCACCACCCTAGAAGCTCGGGTAGTATCCGATCTTTACCCAGTTGGCTCGCTGAGCCGGGGCCGGCCTATCTCAAACGTGCGGTTCGCACAAGCAAGTACGACCCCTTAGTGGATAAGGTGCAGGTACTCCAGGCTAATCCCGAGCATGCTCGTGTGATGACGGCCGATGGACACGAGTCCACTGTCTCCGTACGCCATCTCGCCCCATGTGGGGTCATCGACCCTTATGGGGATATCGACGAACCGATCTACGAGTCTATGGACTCCCCCGAAGCTTCCTCTATGGAACATCTGCCGTCCCTTCCTTCGTCAAATACACCCCTGCATGAAGGCCCTGAGGTGCCCCCTCTGACACCTGCCTCCAGTGGCTACTCCGATGCAGGGGACTCTGGGCTTGGGGAGGCCGTACCCAGTAGTTTCCGGACCCGTGCTGGCAGAGTAATTCGCCACCCTGACCGCTACGGATGGAACGACTGACACGGAATGACGTCCCCAATCAATTAATGCTGACGCACGCTTGATTCCTGCCTAGCGGCAGTGTAGTTCTAACGGCGGGGAGAATGTAGTGAAAATGTATATCAAAGTTGAACCCAGGAGTGATGCCCACTTAAACCGCAGAGGGGCGTCTATAAGACCTCGGACGTCCGCGACGCTGAGCCACTCCTGTGACATTTTACAATGACATGTAGTCCTGAACGGTACGTACTCGCACATGTATTCTAGGCTTGCTTGCATTGACTAATATAATCTGGGACACCTCCGTTTAACATGGGAAATCCCTATCTAATGTCATTTACCCCCTTGTCTTTTTCAAAAATCATAAACACCTCTATTTCTCCCTCTATGAACCTATAATCCTTCTCACCTTATGAACCTATAATCCTTCTCGCCTTATGAACCTATAATCCTTCTCACCTTATGAACCTATAATCCTTCTAGCCTTATGAACCTATGATTTTCTTCCTTTATGAACCTATAATCCTTCTAGCCTTATGAACCTATGATCCTTCTCACTTACATGTAATTTTTACCCTATTCCCCCACTAGCCCCTTAATGTAGTTCCTTAGACCACTCTACTAATGAGCCTATAAATATATTATCTCTTTCTAACTTTTTAAAGAGTTCCATTCTCCTATAGAACTCATCCCCATCAAGTATATTTATAAAGTATACAGGTTCCTTAACCTTTTGTTGTGAAAGTATAAAGTGGTATGTTTCACGGAGGGTTCTTGTTTGACCTCCTCCTCTCCCACATACCATTTTAAAATTATAATATTTATTATCCGATTGATAACCATTAAAGTTCTCACTCCACTCTAATATATTTTTCTTCCCGCCCTCCATTACCCCACTTAACAAATGAATATGTTTATCCGTCTTGAGAACCTTCTGACCAGTGATTCTCTCAACCTCTTGAATCTGAAATTTTTCACATTCGTTATGTTTTCCATTTATATACCAAGGTTGATTTCACCTCCACTCTTTAGTCTGGTTGATACTTGGTTCTATCATTTATATAATAGTAAAAAAGGTGGCGGTAGCCCGTTAAAATCCCTAACCCCCCTTTTTAACTTATCACTTATATATATATCTTATCACTTATATATATCTTTTCACTTATATATCTTATCACTTATATATCTTATCACTTATATCTTATCACTTATATATCTTATCACTTATATATCTTATCACTTATATACTTATATAACCATAAGGGAGACTATCAATTCCATTTTCTAAAATAAACCTCTTATCATCAAAAGCCCCCAATGCTTTCTTATTCACCTCTTCTGAATATAATTGATGTTTATAACTTCTTATTCCATTAATCTTTCTAAACTCTTCTTTCTTTGTTGTTAAACAGTTATAATAATCCTTAAAGTTTATTGTTTCTTTAATGACATTTTTCTTTACACCTTTTAACTTCTTATCAGTCTTTTCAACGTTATTCACAATGTATTTATAAGCATAAGCCTTCGACCTCAATCCCACAAATTCACTCATAACATTTCCTCCCAATTCATCCTTGAACTTTCCAATCACCTTTTTATTTTTAGAAGAAAACAACTCACTCTCTGGACTGTAATTACTTGTATCATAGATACAAATGTCCTTTTTCATGTCTGAATAAACATCATCAGTATTAATTTTCAAAATAAAACTATCAGTATCCATATACAACAATGACACATTATCCTTATACTTTGATTTTAGATTAATATAAAAGTAATCATACATTAATGACTTTGATAAGTCAAGAATTGATGTTCCAATGTAAATAGGTTTGTCCATTTCAATACTCTCTTTAACCAAATGGATCGCACAAAAGTTCTCAGTAAAGACCTCAGCTCTAGTAAAACTCGGTCTATTAATTAATTTTGATGCTTGTTCCCAAGATGTTGCTAGTCTGATATTTTGTCTTTTCCTCACATTCTCCATGGTCTTACCAAAGACTGCATTATTCATCAATTTATAAAAGTCTTTCTCAAAATTTGTTTTTGACTCTGTTCTTCTTTGTGTATTAAAATCAATGTACCCCTTTAACCAATGACTTTGATTGAACTTTAGAACCCTGTGGATCTTCTCTACTCTTAGACCTTTTGATAAATATTGTCACAAATTTCTTTGGTGTAGTACATAATTTTTCTTGTTATATAATGTAGTAAGTAATTTTTCTGTTGATTCACCTATATCAAACGATCGTTGATAATCACTCAACCATTCTTTCTTTGGACTTTCTTTCTCACAAGCAAATGGAAGATCTTTATGTTTGATATGAAGTTCTTCAGGATATTTTAAATCGACCTCAAAATAATAACCAACCTTTGAATCATCCAATTCTTTTTGTGTAGAGATACATACATCTTGTAAAACCTTTGTGTAGTCTTTTTCCTTTACCCATCTTAGTTTCCCATAAGGAAGAGCTTGAGACATTGCCCAGCCATACAAGTTGTTTGCGTCATAGTACATCAAGTAAGAACTCTCTTTCGTTGAATCATAATTTGGAAGATATTTGTTATTTGCTTTTGCGTAGCTGCTCGAGCATACTTGTGAAATCCCACCTCTTTTTGCCTTTTCAATCATCAAAAGCATATCGACATCGGTTATCAAATCCAAAACTTGTTTTGTCATTTTCAACATCGCGCTCCAAGCCAATCCAGGTGCTGTGTAGTAGTGAGCAGGATCCAATCCATATCCAGTGCGACAAACAGATCTAAAGGCTTCAAATACATCGGCCAATAAAAGCACATCAGTTTTGAGATACAAATCGTGATACTCGCCAAGATTCTTGATGTTATATTTTTCCCAAACATTTTGTGCGTGTACATAATCTTTATCAGATATATGACTGTTGTTTAATTTGTTATAGAAATTTTCTTTTAAAGGAAGTTGTGTTTCATTGAATCTCTCAAATGAGTCCATATAGTCATAGGGGTAAATTCCCTTTTGTGTTAGAAAATCTTTATCTGAAAAATACTCTGAAAGACATGGAAACTCTTTTAGATTTTGAACCAAGTTAGCCAATGGACTTGCCATGAATCTAAATGTATCAAGAAATCTGATATGAGTAATAGGAGATGTGTGAATTGTTTTTGTGAATGAAATGTATTTCTGATCCGTGTTAGGAATTGCTGAAATGTGTCCAGATGTCTTTGAAAGTTCATTAATAAATAGATGCGTATCATAATGAGCGTTGTTATGAAGAAAGACAGGAATGAAAGAGGGGAGTTGATAATTAATATTACAACTTTGATGAGCTGGACCTCTATATTTACCAGTGAGATGACAATGATCTCTAACCTTTAGACCTTCACCAATTTTTTCCTCACAAATATGACAAACATTGTTTTTTCTAAATTCCCTTTTCTGTTCACTCGTCAAGGACATTGGTTTATTAGTTTCTCTCATTATCTTGGTTAATCAGACACAGTCTTTTTCTAGTCGTTTCACAAACTCCTCTGGAGTATTTGAACTTGAAAACTCCTCTAACTTGTTATATTTATCACCAACGGATGATTTGATATAATAACAAAAACCGCAAGGAGTATGTTTTTGATATTTATTTGTGTATAATTATTTTGGATCTGGAGAAGCAGTATCTATTTTTTCTAGAATACTTTCAAAATCAGCATATATAACAAATGGATGTTTGATCTTTTTCTTTTCATCTTTGAATGTGATATTTGAGCCTTCTCTTTAGGCATATTGATTACCGTTGATTTATGTTCACCACAATAATTTGAATGTTTATCTAATCTTTCTTGTGTATGGAAGAAGTTAAGACAACGCAAACAAATATATATTTTATTTGTTCTTTTACATACTTGTGGTTTTATTAATTTAGCAATATCTTTAATGTATGTATAATGTGAATTTTCCTCTGAATTAAAATATAGAAGATTAATATGAGTTTGTTTACAATTGTCAGAAAGCTTTAAAACCTGAATGCTGTTTGTTTCTGTTAGACCATAAACATTAACTGATAAATTATTTATCTTTTCAAATTTAGGAATATCATTTAAAGCCATAGGAAACTTTAGATCTTTCGTATTTAATGTATTCTCATATTTTTTATAATGAGATACTCTTTCATCATGAAAATGTGGAGGATGTAACTGTGCTAGAATAGACCAGAGAAAACATTTATTGTCTTTATTTTTGATATTGATAACTGCTTTTCTATTTTTGATAACACTGGGTAAATCAATGTAGGAAGAAGCTTTTAGAGGATCTGATTTAAGAATATGAATGTCTATGTAAATAATTTTTCCTATATTGAATCCACTTCCTACGATTGAATTATCCACATCTTGCTCTTGTTTTATAAGTTCATCATAGACTCCTGATGTTTTAAAATCTTGATATGAAGATATAAAGTGTGGCTCAGTTCTCATGTATGGTGTATCTATAACTCCTTCGTCCTTTGTCATTTCTAATGTTACTCCCATATAAAATTTAAGTGGTTTCATTTCTTTTAGTGTTTTTTCAATCAACGTTTGAACAGCAGGTTTAACTATTTCTACAGCATCAACTATAGACTCTGGTTCAGGAGGTTTGAAGTTAAAGACTCTTATTTTAATATGTCCTTTGAATGCGCCATCAGAGTTTTTAGTTGTGATAAAATTTGATAAATGTAGAATTGTTTTAAGATGTATTTCGAAGCCTTTCTTGAGGATATTTTTATAACATGCAGAACAGTGTTTTGTTTCCTTCTGAATAGGAGATAGTAGGTGAAGTAGATTAAATGTGTGTTTGTTAGTTTTAAGGTGTCTTTTGTATTGTTTATATTCTTGTTCACAAACGTCGCAATACGTTGCTTTGATCATATTTATTTATATAGTAAAATTATACTTAAAACAAAGTGCCTTTTTTAGAGGCTTTTTAAAAGATGAAACTGCTTAAAGTAAAACACCTTTGAGCTTTTCAACTCGTTTTATGTATATAACTTTACTTAAAGTAAAACACCTTTGAGCTTTTCAACTCGTTTTATGTATATAACTTTACTTAAAGTAAAGCGTCTATGTATTAGCCAGAAAGTTTAGATACTCTAGTTCATCAATTTCAATTTCACTATCTGACTCATCAATAAAGCTACTCTCATAACTATCATTTGAACACAAACTATTAGTATCATAACTATCTTCAGATCCTAGACTCTCAGTATAATAACTCTCAGAGTATTGACTGTTAATATCACTCATTTACATACCATTAAACTTCCATCAATATCTATATATTTTCTTTCATTATAACTAATAACCACAATATTTTTTACATTAAATGTTATTTTCAAATAATCTCTAATAATCAGAGTACGGAATGATAGTTCACCACTAATATTCATATTATTAATTTCACCCACATCTTTGGGTCTATTAAAGAATATACAAATGTTTCCTCTAGAATCATTGATGGTCTTATCATTCATTTTCAAAGCTTCTTTATCAATGACCTTTTCAAGCTTTGAGTAAATTGTTAGTAGTAGTGGAGAAACTTTTGTCAAATTTACTTTAATAGAGTTATTAATTAACATAGCTTGTCCCGTAAATTTAATAAAAGGACACATGTTATTCTCCATTATGGGTTTAATCCAAAAATTTCCATATTTATCTTTGTTCAATTTAACATCTTTGACATATTTTTCTATATCTTCCACCGAAGTAGAGATTGATTGAAATTTGTCTTTTGTGTTTTACTTTAAGCACAGTTTCATCTTTAAAAAAGCCTCTAAAAAAGGCACTTTGTTTTAAGTATAATTTTACTTTATAAATATGATAAATTCTGAAGGATATTTAGAATTTCCAGACTCTCCATATGATAAATTAGAAATCTGCCACCATTGTGGTAGAATAGGGCTTAATAATGAGGGTTCATATAAACAATGTATTTTCTGTGATTTAATTTTAATTAATGATAATAAAAAATATAGAAAAATATATAACTCTTTTAAATTAGAACCAAAAATGAATTACTTTACAAGATTAATAAGAGAGATGAATGTTAAGTATTATGGTGATAATACACCATTTCTTACAAGGGAAGAGACTATTTGTATTGAGGAAATGTATAAGGGTTTAATGATATTTATTATTCAAAATAATTTTAATGGAAATGTTAATACAAGATACTATATAAACAAAATAATGGATTATTTTGAAATTAAACCTGAACTCAGGATAAAATATAGTTTCTCAAAAAACTCAAAAAAAGTTATATGACTTGTTTTCCAAATATATAAATGAATGATTTTTTTACCTGTTTGGGAAAAGAAGATAAAATTTAATAACCATAAAAATCTTCCAAATTCATTGAGATGTCTAATAGTCGGTTCAAGCGGATGTGGAAAACCTGTTTTCTTTTAAAGATGCTCCTTCGTCCTAATTTTTTAGATTATGATAATTTAATAATTTTTACAAAGTCAAGTTTTCAACCCGAGTATCAACTACTCTCACAGGGTTTTAATGCGGGTCTTAAAAAGGAAGACATTATCGGTTTATTTAAACTTCAAAACAAACTAAATGATTATAATATTGATGATATAATACAATTATTTTGTGATACACAGAAATCAAAATCAAAACCAAAACCCATAACTTGTATTCTCAGTGATAATACGGATGATATACCTTCACCTCAAGATTTAGATAAATCAAAAAAGAACCTCGTTATCTTTGATGATTGTGTTAATGAGAGAAACCAAACATTAATGGATAGCTACTATACAAGAGGGAGACATTCTTCTTGTAATTGTATTTATCTTAGTCAGTCATATTTTCAACTCCCTCGGCGCTCAATAAGAAACAATGCTAATACTTTTATTTTATTTAAGTTAAATTCAATAGATACAAATAATTTTTGGAGAGATAATTGTTCTACATTATGTAGTAAGAAGGAATTTGAAAATAATATGAAACACACGATTGGAAAATATCAATATATTGTTGTGAAACAAGATGAGATACTAAATGATATTTTTCAATAAATAAATACAGAAAATGAATACCGAAGAAAGAGTAAGAAAGTTTAAAGAACATCAAGAGTTGGTTTCAAAAGTTGTAAAGCAACAGGAAGACATAAAGAAGAAAAGGAGACAGAAACTAACTGGTGAAGAAGCCTTTGAAAGAAAACAAGAGAAATTTTTTAAACCACTTTTAAAAACTCAACAAACGATTTCACCTACAGTTCCCACGATAGAATTTACTCCGAAAAAATTTCAAATGCTCAAAGATTTTAGTCAAATGACAGAGCAAGAACTTGGAGAATTAGAATATGATGATGAAGGATTATTTCGGCATCTTGAAAAAAAAAAAAAAACACCGATTAGAGGCCATTTTTCCCCGCAAAGCGGGGGTTGGCCTTTTCGGGGACCGTGGTAGTTGTTGTTTTTTGGTCCCCTTTTTGAAGCAATGTTTTACGGCCGGATGCCCTTCCTGACGCCAACCCTTTTTGCCGCCTTCAACGACAAACAGGGAATTACCAGTGAACTGGTACTCAATTAGCCGACCTCGGAAGGATGACAGGCTGAGTCAACCCCCCTGGCATTAATTCGGCGATCGACCAAGATTCAAACCCAGGATCCTAGGATCCTAAGCCGGCACCCTAGCCGCTAGCCCAACACCAGGGATCTTGAGATTTTAATCTTGGAAACTTGATATTTCGGCATCTTGAGAAGGTAAATAAACTTTCCAATTATATTGTAGAAGCTCTTCAAAACAATGAATATTTGAAGGGTTCAAAAACCAGAGCAGGTCTCATTCCAACAGAAGAACCAGCACAGTTCCATCTTGTGAAAGAAAAGTTATTGATATTTAATGATAAATTGGTGTTCTTAAGTTCTGACCAACCAAATGTTGAATTAACCCCAAGATTAATGTTTCTTCTAACAAAAGATGGACATGCTAATTCACCTTATTTTGATGAACCGCTTGATATGGAAAGAGAGGAAGATAGAGAGTATATTGAGTTTCTAAACGCACTTGATTATGGAGTTTCTGTTGCTGGTAAAAGTAAGAAGAATGAGAAGGAGAAACATATTATTGATGCTTTAAGTAAGCTTGGTTCGGGTGTTAGTTTTCTTCCAAATGACCCATCACAATTAGTTAATAGGTTATTATTGTTGTTAGGTAGTAAGAAGGCTGGAAACAACAATTGTTTTAATGAAGCATCCGCCATTTTAGATCAGTTGATGAATATGAAAATAATTAATAAATGTCAATACAAAGATATTTTATTAGATATTAAATAAGATGAGAAGCACAATTCTTAGTTTTAATTTCACAACGAGTGATTACACAGCTTCATTCCCTTACCCACTACAACTTGACCCCACAAAAGAATATGAGGCTTCTTTGTTGTCAATGGAGACTTACAATACCCTTTTTAATATCACAGAGAAAAACAACAAGTTTAGTTATAATCCAGGAAGTGGATATAAAACTATAACCGTTTCACCCGGTGCTTACGAGATTTCTCACATATCTTCAGAAGTCTCTCGCCTTATGAAAGAAAAAGGTGATGAACCAAAAAATATTGTAATAGATATTCAAAAACACACTTCAAAATCAACTATTAAACTTAAAAATAATTATAAAGTTGATTTCACGATTGAAAATTCGTTCAGAGAGCTATTGGGTTTCTCTTCTAAAAAGATTGAAACTAACGGGACGTCTTACAGTGATAATGTCATTCAAATATCCTCTGGTATAAATTCAGTATTAATTCATTGTGATTTGATTGATGGTGCTTATAACGATGGAATAAGAACAAATACAATATTTTCATTCAGTGCATACTCAACCCCGATTGGTTATAAATTTAATATGGAACCAAAAAATCTTGTCTATTTACCTGTGTCAGGAAAAACCATATACAGAGTAAATTTTAGGATAACCGACCAAGATAATCGTATGATATCCTTTAATGATGAAATTATATCCATCAGAATTCACCGACGTGAAGTTTTTCAATAAATAAATAATGGTTATTGTGAGAAAACACGAGTTGGGAAAATATAAAATAATTACAGGGGATGGGATGTTCCTTTCACCATACTATAAGGGTGAAGGTATGTTTCTTGGTAGAGGATACTATAAACCAAAGAGACAACGGGGTGTGGGACATCAATTTAGAAATAAAGGAGATGGGATAATTGATACTCTAATGGGTATTGGTTCAACCATCCTTAAACATAAAGACCTAATTGGTTCAACTGCTTCAGCCGTGGGCTCAGTTGCGGGTGCTATAAAGAGTATAAAAGATGCTCAAAAGGAGTCTCATAAATTACAAGCAATCAAAGAAATTTAAAAAGGTAAAACTCAACTATCTTCACAAGAACGACAAAAAATCATTAAAATACTTGGGTCAGGGTTTCAACGATTTTAATGCTATATAAATACAAGTATGGAAGCGATTGATTGTATCTATGATTTGGATGATACGATTATCATTTCAAACTCTACTAAAAAGGAAGACTATTTTAAGGTAAATGCTATAACAGGAACAGACTGGAATTCAAACGGAACAAAAAGTTTTGAAATAAATAATCAACAAACTTACTTGAATATAGCTGAAAGTTTCTTGCTGTGTAAATTTAAATTCACTAAGGCTGCGAATAATACTAATGCTACACTCGTAAATGATTTCTTCTGGAAAATGTTTGATAGTGTCCGCCTGTATATTGGAACACAAGAGGTTGAAGCGGTTGATTATGTCTCTGCTATATCTGAAATGATGAAATTTACACTATATTCGTTTAGTGATAGAATGGGTAAGGGAGCTGTTGAAGGTTTTATTCCTGATATGTCAACGGGAACAAATGCTGACCCTGGTTATAGTCAAAGGAAGTCAATGTATAATGATGATACAAAAGCAGAGAATAGTTTTACCGTAGCAGTACCTCTGAAAGGTATATTTGGATTTTGTGATTATGATAAAGTTTTGTATGGTCTTAAAATTAGATTTCAACTACAAAGGAATGATAATGTAAATAGATTGCTTTTTGGGGCTGAAAATGCTTTTGGCGACAATAATAAATTTGTTATTAATGATTTGTGTTGGTATATTAGTGAATATACTCCTAATCTTAAAACGGAAGAGATGTTAAATAGAAGACTTAACTCAAAGAAACCGCTAAATGTATCATACCTTAAAAGAAGATGTCAACACGTTAAACTGGAACACACTACCTACACTTGGAATTTGGGTGTTCTTGAAGGAAAGCCACGATACCTATGGCTCATTTTTAAGAAACCAGATGGAGAGGAGGGTACTGATAAGAATAATGCGCTGAGTGATAATGCTAAGGTGAAACAACTTCGGGTTTCTCTTGATAGAACATTTTATCCGCGAGATAGATTGGAAATTGATTGGGAAAAAAATGATTATGCGGAAGCCTACAGGTCTTACCAAAAGGTGTGTGAAAGCAACGGTAATAATGAACCTATTTTGGATATGGTTGCATTTCAAAAACTTTATACAATCTACGCAATTGACCTGAGTTCTCAAAAGGAAACTATAAAGTCTAATAGAGTGGATACTTCTCTATACATTGAAAGAGGAGAGAATGAAGAAGTTGATGCTTATTGTTTGCTTTTGGAGGAAACAGAATTACAGATTAATACAGATAATGGTGTTATGATTAATATCACATAGGTTTTTTCTCATAAATAAATGAGTTGGAAAGAACTGGTATATGTTAATCAAATCAATCTTAATAAATTAACATCTTGTATTCAAAATCAAAAGCCTTGTATTATTAACGTTAACACAATTCAAAGAAAAGGAGCAGTAAGAATTGATGTTTTACTCACAAGAGAGCAGGTAAAAACACTAAATGATGCTGGTTCACTTAAAATTAAAATGACAAAACCTATGTTAAAGAAATATTCAATACAAGAGGGAGGATTTCTCCCGTTTCTAATTCCTTTATTTGCTGGTTTAAGTGCGGCGGGAGCATTGACTGGTGGTATTTCAGCAGCGGTAAAAACTGCTAACGAAAGGAAGGCACAACTAAAAGCTCAAAAAGAATTGGAAAGACATAACAAGGAGTTGGAGAAACAAATTAGTGGAAGTGGTGTAATTGTGGATTTTGCTCAAAAACTTGAAAGTCTACCTGATAAAGCTAGATTGTTAGTTGGAGATATGCTTTCCTCTATCGCTCAAGCGGGTGTTAAACTAACTAAAAGGGGTAATGGGTTATATCTTTCTCATAAATAAATGGATAAATGGTTTAAACAATTTGGAAAGAATACAACGTCAAATATAGAACTTATTAAATATTGTAAAAAACTAAAAATTGATAATGTGGTTATTTGTATGAGAGATGAATTAAAAAAGTTGTCCAAGAATACAATGAATATTATTATGAATTTAGACACACAGAATGGTTCTCATTGGGTTTGTATTCATAATAGTCAGGATAAATATTATTTTGATAGTTATGGTATGCCACCGCCTGTTAAAGTAATACAATTCTTACAGAATGGTGTTTATCAAACATTTCAAGTTCAAGAAATTAATTCTAAATGTTGTGGTCAATTATGTTTATATTGTTGCAGATATGAGGACTGTTTTTTTTATTGTGTGCTTTATTATTATTATTATTGGTTATTCTGCGCCTCCTGCCTCCGGAGCTGTGTAAAGGTCAAAAGGGCGTCCCATAATTAGTCCACAAGCATACACGTCAGCCAATCATAGAATACCCCTGTTCGATAGTTATATCTTATTCTGTGTTTTAGGGTAAGGCTGTGTCTCCCATTAATAGAAGTACTCCATTGCACCAAGTGAAAGAGATAGATTCCCTTCATTCCCATTCCCAAAACCTCCATTCCCCCTTTTCGTCGATTGGAAACTACCTCCGCTCCAATTGCCGCCATTGACCACGAGGCAGGGTTGGGGAAGAAAGGTGGGTCCCCACCTCGTCATAGAGGGGAGGAGTGAACCAGCCCTTGCCGACCAACCCCGAACGAGGGGTTGGCTTTAGAGGGCGGAGAGAGAACGTTTTGGGGAGGTTCGCAAAAGGGTCAAGGGTGGGGCTTATATAACCCGAGGCAGAGGCCCCCAGAGAGAGCCGAGGAGGGAGGAGATCAGAAGACAGAAAGGCCTTGAGTTGGACTAAGCAAGAGAGGAAGTTGTTGGACTGGGTGGGACTAAGAAAGAGAGAGAAAGAGTCCTGAAGCTTGTGAGGGAAGGAGAGAGAACCCGTCACACCAACCCCCCACCAGCCGCGTTGGCTCCACCAAGCGTTCACCTCCACCAAAGCTCCACCAAGCTCTGCGTTGGCTCCACCAAGCGTTCACCTCCACCAAGGCTCCACCAAGCTCCGCGTTGGCTCCACCAAGCATTCACCTCCACCAAGGCTCCATCAAGCTCCGCGTTGGCTCCACCAAGCGTTCACCTCCAGCCATCCACCTCCTGCGATTCCTGTCATCATTCCCCGCGTGAGTCTGTCTTTTGTTTGTTCTGTCCTGGGTTAATTAAGACTGTAGGTAAGCTAGTATTTTCACTGTGTCACCTGCGTCTTATGTGCTGTAAATAAACGTGACTGCTTTCTTTTTGCTTATGTGCGTAAATAGTAAATAAATTTAGTAGTATTTCCAAACCTTTCTTTGCCTTCGTCTTCCTCTTTGCATTCGTCGTTTTAGTCTTTTCCCTCATTGAGCAGCCGCGGTGCGATCCGGCCAACGTTTGGGTGGAATCGGGTTCTAATCGGGGAATAACTGTTCGGTCGCGGCAATACCAACCGCTCGGTAAAATAACATCTTTAACCGCATCCGCAACAATTGGTGTCGAGGAGTGGGATACGAGGCCCGAAGCGCGCTTAACGCGCTCAAAATTACAAGCAGCTGGAAATTGTTGTGTTTTAAAAGGAAAACCCGAATTTTGAAATTGCGCCATGGCTGGTCAAGGCGATCGGATGCCGGTGGGTGAGCTAGAGGAGGGGTTAGGAGTAACCCAGGACCTCGGGGTAATGTATATGGAGGAGGTGGTTGAGGGAGTATCAGACGCACAAAATGGCGTACTCACGCACGTGGTTGTAGCGGCACCAAATTTTGCCGCGCCCGTGACCGTAGCAGCATCAAATTGCGCTGCGCATGTGGTCGCGGCAGCCGAGCCAGAGATGCCAGAGTACATGCGAGTCTTTATGATTCAAATGATGGCAAAAATGGATGCTCAGGGGGAGCGATTAGAAGCCAAAATGGGGAACCGGATGGAGGCTCAGAGTGAGCGATTGGAGGGCCAAATGGGGGTAATGAGGGACGGAGTGAGGGCTGATAGTGAGCGATTGGGGGGCGAAATGGGGGGCAAAATGGGAGAAATGGGGGAACGGCTCGAAGCTAAATTTGAGAGGCTACGAAGCAAAATGGAGCGAATCGGCAAAATTGCGAACAGAATGGGTGACCGCATGCAAGGATGTAGGGAGACCATGGATCGCATGGTGGGCGAGGGGGTCCCAGGGGTGCACGAGGAGGTAACGCGGGTCGAGAAGCGCTGGTTGAGCGAAGCGGAGGAAAGCGCGGGTACAATGACGGGGGTAGAAATCGCGACACGGGGTTTGGAAAAGCCGGCGACCGATGAGGTAGAGGGAATTTTATTAAAGCCAGCGGTCGTCGAGGTGAATAAAGAAAAAGCAGTGCTGGGAATTAAAATTGAAGAGATGACGGAGGTAGCCCGGGAATTGCAGGGAGAAATGGAAAATGTGCAAAGTCCCTGCTCAAATCATGATGATGTACGCACTAACCAAATAAAGAGTTTGCATGTTTTGGTGCAGGGAGGAAGAAGAACCCCGAAGGTGAGACGTGCTGTGTATTGTGCGGGGAGATTTTGTAAGAGGATGTTTAGCGACAAAAGAATTGTCGCGCGATTGGGATCGATATGGCACCCGGGCGTTGGTAAAGGGTCCCGTGTGAGTGGAAATGGCACGCGTGTGAGGAAAAAGTGTGCGTCGGCGAGTGGGTGTGTTATAAAGTGTGGGAGTGAAACCGAGTGCGAGCGAGAATGCACGTCGGGGTGTACGGAGTGTGACACGAGGAGTGAGTTGGTGGTGGAGCGGGTGCGAGAATGCACGTTTGGAATGGTCGAGGGTGTGCGAGGAAGCACACCTGAGTTAGTGGTAGCGTGGGTGTGGGAGAGCCCATGTGAGCACGTTAGTGGGTGGATGCAAGAGTGCACGCCCATGGTGAGTGTTACGGAGGATGTAACGGAGGAGATGTGTGGACCGAGGTGTGCGCGAGAGGTGTGGTGTGTAACAGGGAGAGCGTTGGTGGAATGTACGAACGGCGTTGGAACGCCGGGTTTTGTGAGGGTGAAAGGGGTAGCGTATGTGTGTGAGCATGCAAGTGAAGCATCGACGGTAACCGGGTTAGCGGTTAGGGCGACGGATAGCCGATGCGAGCACTCGGGGCGCGGTGTGCTTTGTTGGGTGCGAGGCCCGGCGCGGATCGATGCTGCGTCGCTTCTCTTCGAAGCGTCGTTGCCGATTCGGGCTTGGCCCCGCCCCGCACGGTCGAGTCCGGGCCTTGTCGGGCCAGGCGACCGGTCCGGTTCAAGGGCGAGTGGGAGGAAGCAGAACGGTGCCCCCTCGCGGGGACGGGGTTCCGACCGGGGGAGATTGAGCCATCGGGCCCGGGACCGCAAGGTGCCGCGCCGAGATGGTGCGTGGAATCTCGGCCCAACCAAACCACCTCCCTTGAACCGAAAGCCGGACGGATTCAACCTGCAGGCGACCAAACCACCCGAATTCATTGCTCGGCTTTGCGAAGCCGAGTTTATTGACGTCATGACGCACCGAGGCTAGGATATAGTGGACTGTGATGATGGTGATAGTGATAGTGTTTTGATCCGAAATTTAGAAAAGTGAATAGAATTGGCAGTAATTGGAAAATTTTTGATTTGTGGAAATTGGGTGAGCAAAATTGATAGTGGGACCTCCCCGATGTGGTGGGATGGGCAATCCACCATCCCTCACAGGGGGGGGGGGGGCAAAGGAGCACTAGCTTATGGGGTTGATGGCAGTGAAAACTAGCCCGGGTGGGTTAGGATATCGTGTGTAGGGATCTAGCGAAGATGACATTAGGTGACGTTAAGATTAGTTAGTGACAATGATACCTGTAGTGGGGACGCAGGTAGATTAGAGTGGATGATAATGACGTGGTATGTGCTTAGTTTAAAGGGAAGACGGGGAGCACTAGGTTAGCAGGGCAACAGGTAGATGAGATGATGCCGTGTGTTTGAGGATTGAACAGGTGTGATTGCACAGGTGTGCAACTGAACAGGTGGATGGAGCAGTGGATGAGTGAGTGAAGGTGATTGTGTATTGTGATGACCAAATGGTCCAGGAAGAAAGGAGGGTGCAGGTGGCACCAGGTATGATTGCACAGGTGTGCAACGACAGGTGAATGGAGAACAGGTGTATGGAATAAATAGTATATGGAGTATGGGAATGGATGGTCGTGGAGTGAGTATGGTGGAAACTATGGAGTGGAGTGGATGGTGCGAAGGTGTGAATGGGGGAAGAGTGGATCCCCATCACGGATACCCGGGGCGGGTAGTGTAAGTGTTAGGTAGAGGGTACAGGTAAATTGTGGTTGGATATTGGCATCTGTGGTGCGGGTGAGAGAATGGTATTTGGATGGGTGCATTAGTGTTGTGGAAATGGCTGGGCGTGTAGCCTGTTAGTGTGTGTAGTTGGTTTGGGCACTCCACCACTGTGAGGATGTCGGCCAGGTGAGGCCGCAGGTGGGCTCTGGGAGCCGGTAGTTGTTGTGGAAGGGGCCCGAGGATCCGGAGGACGGACCCGGGTAGCCCAGTGCCAGAGGGCACCAAGGGGTGACAGAGCCAGGAGGGGCCTTCCCCAGTTAGATAGGTTAGGGTGAGGAGCTAGGTAAGCTCGGGAGGCAACTGCGGTGGTGGAGGTGTGCAGGTGGGTAGACCTGCTGGGAGAGCTACACGCCACAGCCCAGAAATTGTGCAAGGGCACCGGGAGATGAATCGGGGGAGTGAGACCCCAAATTGAGAAGCACCACAGTTTGGTCAATGGGAATTTGGTTTTTAGAACCCATAGTGTAAGTTGGCCAATGGATTGGCAGGGAGAGACCCCGGGTAGTGTAAAGTGTGTTAATGTCATTTAGAGGATAGTTAGGATTAGGAAGTCTCCTCGCACCATCTGCATCCACTCACCTGAGGTGACAGGTACTCCACACCATGCCATGTTTTGATTATTTTTTACTGTGCAAATGTTTGGAATGTGAGACGCATCATGACGTGGGTGTGACATTGTGCTTGATGTTCCATCTCTTCCTCCTTATGAGGGTTGATGATGAATTGGGTGATGGCAAATTTTGGTTAGAGGGATTGTGGTGATGAATTTGGTATAGAGGAAATATGGGGAGACGTGACAGTAGCGACGGATTGGTAATGTGTAGATTTTGTACATATGGGGTAAGGGCAAGGGTAGTGTAGGTGACAGGGGGGTGACGTACGGTAGGGACTAGCTTTCTCACTTTGCTCTCCGTACGCATTTCGCCTTGCATTGCCTTATTGATGTGTACCCTTGTGACCTTACCCCTCGCTCATTTGTCTCTTTTGTCTCCCACATGACCTGTGCGCCATTGGGCGCCGAGGGGAGCGTGCGTGAGTCGGCCATTGTGCGCCCGGCACTCTCAGAACCAGCTGTCTGCATCGATGCACCACATTATGGACCACATGCCTGTGGCCGAGCACCACTGATGGACCCCATGGGTTGGGGCATGGCCCCTCTGCTGGAACCGGCCATGAGGGCCCGAAATCTTGCTGGCGGACCTGGGCCACAGGGCACCGATGCCCCACAGGTGAACCACACGTAGTCGGCCCTGTGGGCCATAAATAAAATAAAATAAAAAGGACACATTGGGTGCAAGTTTTAATACAAATAGGCCGCCAGTAAGAAAATGAAAGAATGACAACAACTGGAAGACAATAATAATAACCAGCAGAGGGAGCCGAAGAGCAAGAGATCACCTGCAGTGTTAGGGGTTGTTGGTTTTATTTTCTTGAACAATGGTGACTGCACCGATTGGTGCTTGGGTGTGTATTGGTGCGTTTTTGGGTGCTTTAATGGTGCATTGATGCAGAGCAGACTGTCTCCCCCCCAGAAAGAACAATTACAGGTCCTGGGTTAGTCTTGTAAATAAAGGCAGAGTCATTGTAAATAATGCTCCCCACCGTCAATGTATAGTTTGAAGACCATTCCGCAATTCGGTTAACTGTGGGCGTAAGTCTGTTAGGCAGGGTGCAATGGAGCAGCGGGACACATTTATTTATGTTTTAAAAACTGTCGCACTCAGGGTCAGGTTAAAAGTAGAGGGAACTACACCTACGTGTCACACTAAATAAAAGTTGTAGGCCCGGGGCGTGCCTAAGAGGAGGAGGGTGCAGTGTTGCGGATATGAGGACTGTTTTTTTGATTGTGCTTTATTATTATTATTATTGGTTATTCTGCGCATCCTGCCTCCGGAGCTGTGTAAAGGTCAAAAGGGCGTCCCATAATTAGTCCACAAGCATACACGTCAGCCAATCATAGAATACCCCTGTTCGATAGTTATATCTTATTCTGTGTTTTAGGGTAAGGCTGTGTCTCCCATTAATAGAAGTACTCCATTGCACCAAGTGAAAGAGATAGATTCCCTTCATTCCCATTCCCAAAACCTCCATTCCCCCTTTTCGTCGATTGGAAACTACCTCCGCTCCAATTGCCGCCATTGACCACGAGGCAGGGTTGGGGAAGAAAGGCAGGTCCCCACCTCGTCATAGAGGGGAGGAGTGAACCAGCCCTTGCCGACCAACCCCGAACGAGGGGTTGGCTTTAGAGGGCGGAGAGAGAACGTTTTTGGGAGGTTCGCAAAAGGGTCAAGGGTGGGGCTTATATAACCCAAGGCAGAGGCCCCCAGAGAGAGTCGAGGAGGGAGGAGATCAGAAGACAGAAAGGCCTTGAGTTGGACTAAGCAAGAGAGGAAGTTGTTGGACTGGGTGGGACTAAGAAAGAGAGAGAAAGAGTCCTGAAGCTTGTGAGGGAAGGAGAGAGAACCCGTCACACCAACCCCCCACCAGCCGCGTTGGCTCCACCAAGCGTTCACCTCCACCAAAGCTCCACCAAGCTCCGCGTTGGCTCCACCAAGCGTTCACCTCCACCAAGGCTCCACCAAGCTCCGCGTTGGCTCCACCAAGCGTTCACCTCCACCAAGGCTCCACCAAGCTCCGCGTTGGCTCCACCAAGCGTTCACCTCCAGCCATCCACCTCCTGCGATTCCTGTCATCATTCCCCGCGTGAGTCTGTCTTTTGTTTGTTCTGTCCTGGGTTAATTAAGACTGTAGGTAAGCTAGTATTTTCACTGTGTCACCTGCATCTTATGTGCTGTAAATAAACGTGACTGCTTTCTTTTTGCTTATGTGTGTAAATAGTAAATAAATTTAGTAGTATTTCCAAACCTTTCTTTGCCTTCGTCTTCCTCTTTGCATTCGTCGTTTTAGTCTTTTCCCTCATTGAGCAGCCGCGGTGCGATCCGGCCAACGTTTGGGTGGAATCGGGTTCTAATCGGGGAATAACTGTTCGGTCGCGGCAATACCAACCGCTCGGTAAAATAACATCTTTAACCGCGTCCGCAACAATATGTATTATTTCAACTCAACAATAATGAAAATTTTTATGATATCATTTTAAATCTAATATAAATGACTTATGTTGGAAAAGATGGTTCTATCTTTGGAAAATCCTCTCAGGATATTGATTTATCAAATTATTATACAAAGGCACAGGCTGAACGACAAAAATATAGTATAAGTAAAAATATTAATATGAAGAATACTTATAAATTAATCAATTATCCAAACCCGACAGATGCGAATGACTTAATTAGATTTAGTGATTTATCACAATATATATATTTAAAGAAAACAGCACGTTTTGTTAAACAAGTAAAATTTACAACCACAACACCCGGTTATACTGACCATACACCTTTCCTCATTCAATTTAACTATCTGCTTACAATTGAATTTTATAAAGAAGGACATATAGTTAATATGCGAATCAATAAATGGGGGTATGATATGCCTGATTTAGGGTATAATTGGTATTTTTCAATAAACTTAGAAGACCTACATGATTTGAATCAGTCTCGTAAAGAAGAATATTATCCGCTTGGTGAGGATAAGGATTTATGTGGAAGTACAATTAGTAAACAACAAATACATGGTTTTAAGAAAAGAAAAATATATGATAGTATAGCGATGGTTAGCATGACAAAGAAGGAAGGTAATGAGATAAGGATAGAAAGCCGAGGAATACAAACCGATTTGGTAGTGGGAAGATGGGGTGGTATTACCTGTTATAATATACACAAAGAATTAAGTTAAGCACCCCCCCCCCCCCCCCGTTTTTTTACAACCTCGCACATTACAAGTTTGTTGTCGTCAAAACAGTGTAATATACCCATGATATTGCTATATTTTCTGGAGAAGTGATATTATGGTCACATAAAAACATAACAATCATGCCGTATTCAATATTTTATTCTGAATAATTTAAGGTGAAATGTTTTGGGAATTTTAGGCATATTTTCACCGCAATTTAAGTATGGAGCTATAGGTCCATCACGGACAGTGTGGATGACGTTTATGTTTTCTAACGTACAGTCATTGTTCTGAGAAGACCTCTAGCGATCTTAGCGTCAAAAACGTGTGTAGGACCCACGTGATCGGATCACTGACTCAACCCTACGTCTCATAGACCCTGTAAGCCGTCGTATGTGTTGCTGTGGCAGGTTATTGTCATACCAATCATTATTTGATCTCACATACCTTAGAATATATGCCAATGTATACATATACACAAAGAATATATATTAGGGGGTGCTTACCTTAATTCGTTGTGTAGGGGTGCTTAACTTAATTCTTTGTGTATATTAATCTCACATATATTTCTGATACATAAATGGCAGGAAAAAGACTACAAGAGAATTATAATTTTTGTATTCAGGGATACCTACAAGAAAAGGGTGCTCGGTATTACATACCTTATGATTTGGAGCATATACATGGAAATTTTGTCATTAAAAACTGGCCTTATACTGATATTGCTAAACCCACAAATAGAGACTTGTTTAAAATATTAAATAAAAATGAACTTCTCAAAGTTATGAAATATAAAACTCTTTTAGAAATCGTCAACAAATCTTATTGGTATCCTATTATGAGAAAAATAATTATAGATACAAGAATATCTCAAAATCCAGATGAGTATATGTATAATATTCTTTGGGGCTCAAGCTCAAGGGTAGCGAGGAATGAGGAAGGAGTTGAAGAAGAGAAGGAGGAAGGAGTTGAAGAGGAGAAGGAGGAAAGAGAGAAGGAGGAGAAGGAGGAAAGGGAGAAGGAGGAGAGGGAGAAAAAGGAGAAGGAGAAGGATGAAAGGGAGAAAAAGGAGAAGGAGGAGAGGGAGGAAAGGGAGAAAAAGGAGGAGGAGGAGAGGGAGGAAAGAGAGAGGGGGGAAAAATATAAAAATATGACCATTCCTGAGATTAATGAAAGATTGAAGTTATTACGACAAATAAATCAATCTCAACGCACCGAAGAGGAAAATAAAGAACTAATGACTCTTATGAAGATATTGGTTTTTTAATTTGCTATAATAAATTCAGAGAGCAGATATACAACATATAGTTGATGATGTTGGTGTTATTGACTTTAGTTAGTTTTATTTGTAAATAAATGGAGGAGAGAGTGAAGGCATTCCTAAGGATTCTTTATGTTTTAAAAATCAAGATAGAAATGTATATGTTGAAAACCCAAAAGGCTTTGGCACGATGTAGGACTTTTTCTCATAAATAAATATGAGTTATTGTCTCAAATGTAAAAAGAAAACTAAATCTAAAAATATCTCCTTTGTTAAAGCTAAAAATAATAGAGTTTATCAAAAAGGAATATGTCAAGTGTGTGGCTCTAAAAAGTGCCAATTCATCTCTCCTAAAAGTGGAGGAGACATACAAAAGTTTTTGTCAGGAAGTAAATTTACAACAACTGGAATTCCAGGGGAACTACATCTACCTGGATATTCTTTCTGTGGTCCTGGAACAAACCTGGATAAAAGATTAGATGAGGCTGACAATCCTAAACCTTGGTCTAAACCTACAAATAGGGTTGACGAAGTGTGTATGAAGCATGATATTGCTTATGGGAAAACCACTACGTTGACTGAAAAACATAAAGCCGACAGAGAAATGTTGTATAATTTGTCTTTGATACAAAATCCAACGTTGAGAGAGAAGGTTGATAGGTTTATTGTGAGAAATTTGATAAATGCTAAATTGAAACTTGGCCTTGGTTATTCACCCTCAAAAAACTATTAGGCTCTAATGATGTCATCAAGACTGAGGAGCTTTTGGCTGATGAATTACATAAACCTATAATCACAAAGTTTAAAAGAAGGAAAGTTTATTCTAAATACACCGACCACATATGGTCCGCTGATTTAATCGAACTAAAAAATGATAAGGGATACAAGTATGCTTTAACCGTTATTGATTTGAGGAGTAGATTTGCTTGGGTTGTTCCTTTGAAAAACAAGAGAGGTTATACTCTGATGTTATCCTTCCAACAGATATTTAATAAAAGTAAAAGAAAACCAAAGAAACTGTGGACCGATGAGGGAACAGAGTTCTATAACAAAATATTTATGAAATTTCTTAAGGGGGAGGGTATTAAATTATACAGCACCTTTAATGAAGGAAAAGCAGTTGTTATTGAGCGTTTTAATCGTACTTTAAAAGAGAAATTATATAAAAAATTCACACAACTCGGTTCCCAAAAATGGGTGTATTTTATTCAGGATATTGTAGATAATTACAATAATACAGTTCATTCATCAACAAAATCAAAACCATCAGAAACATTTACAAAATTAGAATATGAAAAGGAGATTAATTTGAGAAAGCCCAAGTTCAAAGTTGGTGATATTGTAAGAATATACAGATGGAAAAGTCATTTTGAGAAAGGTTATACAAAGAGATGGACTAATGAATTATTCAAAATCATTGATGTAATGGATACTATGCCTTGGACTTACAAATTATATGATATGAATTGGGAAGAAATCTTGGGTTCATTTTACTCACAAGAATTACAAAAAACAAAACTGATAATTCATTAAACAACAACCATCCATACTTTCATCCACCCAGATTAGCTAATTTAATTAGTAGTAATAAAAAAATTAAATAAATAAATAAAAATCATAAGCCACACCCACACAGACCCCACCCACAAACCCCGCCCACACAGACCATGCCCACACAGACCCCGCCCACACAGACCACACCCACACAGACCACACCCACACAGACCACACCCACACAGACCACACCCATCATCCCCCACACCTGTGCGCCCCCACCCTTGATCCCCCCTCATCCCACCCCCACCTTCCCCACACACACAAGGGGAGGGGAGGGGTGGGATGAGGGGGGATCAAGGGTGGGGGTGCACCTTCTCATCTTTTTTTCCTTTATTCTCTTTTTGTAATTAAGAATTAAATAATTCTGGACAAAGCGAATAAAATCAAAATTATTAAATAACATTAAAAACATAAAAATTATAATAAAACATTTTTCACGAGGTATAAATTCAGTTTCTTCCATAAATCCAGTTTCTTCCAAGGTATCATCTATCTATAATTCCAGTAATCTCTGTATGTGTGTTTGTTTGTTTGTTTGTTTGTCTGTGACCGCTGTTTCTCGACATCCACGGGTCCGATATACTTGCAACTTGCCAGGTATATTGCTGGGGACCCGAGGATGTGCCTTTTCAAGGTTTGAAATTAATCGGACAAGTAGTTACCGAGCTATGGCGATTTCTTTACCAAACACCGCAAGCCGTTCGCTTTGGACCAAACCATTGCATGTAAATAGAGGGGGGGGGGGGGGTTCTGTGGTCGTTGCGAATGGACCAAACCATTCATGTAAATAGAGGGGGGGGGGTTCTGTGGTCGTTACTGCCACGTGGTTTCAAAGTTTTTTTTTGTTGTTGTTGTTTGCACGCATGTTTTTTTGCACCCACGTACGGGCACGCCCTAGGATGTTTACACACACACACCCCTACACAAATTTTTTTTTTTTTTTTTTTGGCAAGGAACGGGCACCCACGTACGGGCACGTCCTAGCTTATATATAGTACGGGCATGCCCTAGTGTGGTATAAAGACAGTAATCAAATCAAAATTATTAAATAACATTAAAAACATAAAAATTATAATAAAACATTTTTCACGAGGTATAAATTCAGTTTCTTCCATAAATTCAGTTTCTTCCAAGGTATCATGTGGTATAAATACAGTAATAAAATCAAAATTATTAAATAACATTAAAAACATAAAAATTATCATAAAACATTTTTCACGAGGTATAAATTCAGTTTCTTCCATAAATTCAGTTCCTTCCAAGGCAATCCAACATAATGTTGTCTCCCATGTTGGCTTCACCAATTTCTTTTGTGTCTGCAAGGCACAAAAGGGATTTTAAATTAAATTCACCAAACACAGTATTTGCCTGCCGTGTCATCCCAAAACCACATGAGGGCAGTCTAGGACCATAAATGAGAAACTCCATTTTTCCAAACAACTCACATGAGCAGGAAATGGGTTGACACTCCTCCGGTCGTCGAAGTTGTGAAATCCCTGGGTTCCATCAAACTTCATGTTGCTTGGTTGGTTTTTCATGCTGGAATAAAACAAACAGTTAGTTAAAGGAAATAACACACAGCTCACTTTGCAACCAGCTGCTCCTTTAACACACAGTTATTCAACCACCAACTTTGATAAAAAGGAGAAAATTAATGGATTGAAGTTTGTGAATAATTAATTATATCTCTTACCTCTCGCATAGAATTTCAAACAAGGTGTTTAATTCGTTGTCAGTCATTGGTTCTGTTGTTGAGACAACCTTGGAGAATATTAACGGGTGAGAGAGGCTTTCTAAACACTCAACCATCTCATTATGAAGACCCCTCCGAACTTCAGTGAATTCTGTAAGCGTTTCATTCAACTCCTTCCTTTGTTGGTGAAAATCATTGACTTCATTTTCAACATCAATCACAAGCTTTGATAAAGATAAACTGTAAAAGAGAAAAAACAATAATTATTGAGAGGCTGTTAATGATGTTCCATATAAGACAATGAATAATTAATCGTGAGAACAAAAAAACTTACCTGTCTTCTGATAAAGCTTCATCCTCCATCCTCCAGAGAAACATAACGTGTGTTTAAAAAAGCAAGGTGTGGTTAGAGCCTTTATAGGCAAGGCTGAGTCATTGGCAAGGCTGTCATTTCCTGTGCCACGTTGGCAACTGGCTCAACAAAAGATGATGCAATGTTTCACCATAAATGATAGAACCAAGTATGAGCCAGACTAAAGAGTGGAGGTGAGAAGGATTATAGGTTCATAAAGGAAGAAAATCATAGGTTCATAAGGCTAGAAGGATTATAGGTTCATAAAGGAAGAAAATCATAGGTTCATAAGGCTATAAGGATTATAGGTTCATAAGGTGAGAAGGATTATAGGTTCATAGAGGGAGAAATAGAGGTGTTTATGATTTTTGAAAAAGACAAGGGGGTAAATGACATTAGATAGGGATTTCCCATGTTAAACGGAGGTGTCCCAGAAGCAACATTTATCACCTACTATCACAAGTGCAAAAAGTGTTTTTTCCACACTAATACAAGTGCAAAAGTGGTTTCCTGCACCAACACAAGTGCGAAAAGTGGTTTTTCAACACTAACACAAGTGCGAAAAGTGGTTTTTCAACACTATCACAAGTGCAAAAAGTGTTTTTTCCACACTAATACAAGTGCAAAAGTGGTTTCCTGCACCAACACAAGTGCGACAAGTGGTTTTTCAACACTAACACAAGTGCGAAAAGTGGTTTTTCAACACTAACACAAGTGCGAAAAGTGGTTTTTCCACACTAATACAAGTGCAAAAGTGGTTTCTTGCACCAACACAAGTGCGAAATGTGGTTTTTCAAAACTAACACAAATGCGGAAAGTGGTTTTTCAACACTAACACAAGTGCGAAAAGTGGTTTTTCAACACTATCACAAGTGCAAAAAGTGTTTTTTCCACACTAATACAAGTGCAAAAGTGGTTTCCTGCACCAACACAAGTGCGAAAAGTGGTTTTTCAACACTAACACAAGTGCGAAAAGTGGCTTTTCAACACTATCACAAGTGCAAAAAGTGTTTTTTCCACACTAATACAAGTGTAAAAGTGGTTTCCTGCACCAACACAAGTGCGAAAAGTGGTTTTTCAACACTAACACAAGTGCGAAAAGTGGTTTTTCAACACTAACACAAGTGCGAAAAGTGGTTTTTCCACACTAATACAAGTGCAAAAGTGGTTTCCTGCACCAATATAAGTGCGAAAAGTGGTTTTTCAACACTAACACAAGTGCGAAAAGTGTTTTTTCAACACTAACACAAGTGCGAAAAGTGGTTTTTCAACACTATCACAAGTGCAAAAAGTGTTTTTTCCACACTAATACAAGTGCAAAAGTGGTTTCCTGCACCAACACAAGTGCAAAAAGTGGTTTTTCAACACTAACACAAGTGCGAAAAGTGGTTTTTCAACACTAACACAAGTGCGAAAAGTGGTTTTTCCACACTAATACAAGTGCAAAAGTGGTTTCCTGCACCAACACAAGTGCGAAACGTGGTTTTTCAACACTAACACAAGTGCGAAAAGTGGTTTTTCCACACTAATACAAGTGCAAAAGTGGTTTCCTGCACCAACACAAGTGCGAAAAGTGGTTTTTCAACACTAACACAAGTGCGAAAAGTGGTTTTTCAACACTATCACAAGTGCAAAAAGTGTTTTTTCCACACTAATACAAGTGCAAAAGTGGTTTCCTGCACCAACACAAGTGCGAAAAGTGGTTTTTCAACACTAACACAAGTGCGAAAAGTGGTTTTTCAACACTAACACAAGTGCGAAAAGTGTTTTTTCCACACTAATACAAGTGCAAAAGTGGTTTCCTGCACAAACACAAGTGCGAAAAGTGGTTTTTCAACACTAACACAAGTGCGAAAAGTGGTTTTTCAATACTAACACAAGTGCGAAAAGTGGTTTTTCAACACTATCACAAGTGCAAAAAGTGTTTTTTCCACACTAATACAAGTGCAAAAGTGGTTTCCTGCACCAAAACAAGTGCGAAAAGTGGTTTTTCAACACTAACACAAGTGCGGAAAGTGGTTTTTCAACACTAACACAAGTGCGAAAAGTGGTTTTTCAACACTATCACAAGTGCAAAAAGTGTTTTTTCCACACTAATACAAGTGCAAAAGTGGTTTCCTGCACCAACACAAGTGCGAAAAGTGGTTTTTCAACACTAACACAAGTGTGGAAAGTGGTTTTTCAACACTAACACAAGTGCGAAAAGTGGTTTTTCAACACTATCACAAGTGCAAAAAGTGTTTTTTCCACACTAATACAAGTGCAAAAGTGGTTTCCTGCACCAACACAAGTGCGAAAAGTGGTTTTTCAACACTAACACAAGTGCGAAAAGTGGTTTTTCAACACTAACACAAGTGCGAAAAGTGGTTTTTCAACACTAACACAAGTGCGAAAAGTGGTTTTTCCACACTAATACAAGTGCAAAAGTGGTTTCCTGCACCAACACAAGTGCGAAAAGTGGTTTTTCAACACTAATACAAGTGCGAAAAGTGGTTTTTCAACACTAACACAAGTGCGAAAAGTGGTCTTTCAACACTAACACAAGTGCGAAAAGTGGTTTTTCCACACTAATACAAGTGCAAAAGTGGTTTCCTGCACCAACACAAGTGCGGAAAGTGGTTTTTCAACACTAACACAAGTGCGAAAAGTGGTTTTTCAACACTATCACAAGTGCAAAAAGTGTTTTTTCCACACTAATACAAGTGCAAAAGTGGTTTCCAGCACCAACACAAGTGCGAAAAGTGGTTTTTCAACACTAACACAAGTGCGAAAAGTGGTTTTTCAACACTAACACAAGTGCGAAAAGTGGTTTTTCCACACTAATACAAGTGCAAAAGTGGATTCCTGCACCAACACAAGTGCGAAAAGTGGTTTTTCAACACTAACAGAAGTGCGAAAAGTGGTTTTTCAACACCAACACAAGTGTGAAAAGTGGTTTTTAAACACTAACACAAGTGCGAAAAGTGTTTTTCCACACTAATACAAGTACAAAAGTGGTGCCCTGCACCAACACATGTGCGAAAAGTGGTTTTTCAACACTAACACAAGTGCGAAAAGTGGTTTTTCAACACTATCACAAGTGCAAAAAGTGTTTTTTCCACACTAATACAAGTGCAAAAGTGGTTGCCTGCACCAACACAAGTGCGAAAAGTGGTTTTTCAACACTAACACAAGTGCGGAGAGTGGTTTTTCAACACTATCACAAGTGCAAAAAGTGTTTTTTCCACACTAATACAAGTGCAAAAGTGGTTTCCTGCACCAACACAAGTGCGAAAAGTGGTTTTTCAACACTAACACAAGTGCGGAAAGTGGTTTTTCAACACTAACACAAGTGCGAAAAGTGGTTTTTCAACACTAACACAAGTGCGAAAAGTGGTTTTTCAACACTAATACAAGTGCAAAAGTGGTTTCCTGCACCAACACAAGTGTGAAAAGTGGTTTTTCAACACTAACACAAGTGCAAAAAGTGGTTTTTCAACACTAACACAAGTGCGAAAAGTGGTTTTTCCACACTAATACAAGTGCAAAAGTGGTTTCCTGCACCAACACAAGTGCGAAAAGTCGTTTTTCAACACTAACACAAGTGCGAAAAGTGGTTTTTCAACACTAACACAAGTGCGAAAAGTGGTTTTTCCACACTAATACAAGTGCAAAAGTGGTTTCCTGCACCAACACAAGTGCGAAAAGTGGTTTTTCAACACTAACACAAGTGCGAAAAGTGGTTTTTCAACACTATCACAAGTGCAAAAAGTGTTTTTTCCACACTAATACAAGTGCAAAAGTGGTTTCCTGCACCAACACAAGTGCGAAAAGTGGTTTTTCAACACTAACACAAGTGCGAAAAGTGGTTTTTCAACACTAACACAAGTGCGAAAAGTGTTTTTTCCACACTAATACAAGTGCAAAAGTGGTTTCCTGCACAAACACAAGTGCGAAAAGTTGTTTTTCAACACTAACACAAGTGCGAAAAGTGGTTTTTCAAGACTATCACAAGTGCAAAAAGTGTTTTTTCCACACTAATACAAGTGCAAAAGTGGTTTCCTGCACCAAAACAAGTGCGAAAAGTGGTTTTTCAACACTAACACAAGTGCGGAAAGTGGTTTTTCAACACTAACACAAGTGCGAAAAGTGGTTTTTCAACACTATCACAAGTGCAAAAAGTGTTTTTTCCACACTAATACGAGTGCAAAAGTGGTTTCCTGCACCAACACAAGTGCGAAAAGTGGTTTTTGAACACTAACACAAGTGCGGAAAGTGGTTTTTCAACACTAACACAAGTGCGAAAAGTGGTTTTTCAACACTATCACAAGTGCAAAAAGTGTTTTTTCCACACTAATACAAGTGCAAAAGTGGTTTCCTGCACCAACACAAGTGCGAAAAGTGGTTTTTCAACACTAACACAAGTGCGAAAAGTGGTTTTTCAACACTAACACAAGTGCGAAAAGTGGTTTTTCCACACTAATACAAGTGCAAAAGTGGTTTCCTGCACCAACACAAGTGCGAAAAGTGGTTTTTCAACACTAACACAAGTGCGAAAAGTGGTTTTTCAACACTAACACAAGTGCGAAAAGTGGTTTTTCAACACTAACACAAGTGCGAAAAGTGTTTTTTCCACACTAATACAAGTGCAAAAGTGCTTTCCTGCACCAACACAAGTGCGAAAAGTGGTTTTTCAACACTATCACAAGTGCGAAAAGTGGTTTTTCAACACTATCACAAGTGCAAAAAGTGTTTTTCCACACTAATACAAGTGCAAAAGTGGTTTCCTGCACCAACACAAGTGCGAAAAGTGGTTTTTCAACACTAACACAAGTGCCGAGAGTGGTTTTTCAACACTAACACAAGTGCGAAAAGTGGTTTTTCAACACTATCACAAGTGCAAAAAGTGTTTTTTCCACACTAATACAAGTGCAAAAGTGGGTTCCTGCACCAACACAAGTGCGAAAAGTGGTTTTTCAACACTAACACAAGTGCGAAAAGTGGTTTTTCAACACTAACACAAGTGCGAAAAGTGGTTTTGCCACACTAATACAAGTGCAAAAGTGGTTTCCTGCACCAACACAAGTGCGAAAAGTGGTTTTTCAACACTAACACAAGTGCAAAAAGTGGTTTTTCAACACTAACACAAGTGCGAAAAGTGGTTTTTCCACACTAATACAAGTGTAAAAGTGGTTTCCTGCACCAACACAAGTGCGAAAAGTGGTTTTTCAACACTAACACAAGTGCGAAAAGTGTTTTTTCAACACTAACACAAGTGCGAAAAGTGGTTTTTCCACACTAATACAAGTGCAAAAGTGGTTTCCTGCACCAACACAAGTGCGAAAAAGTGGTTTTTCAACACTAACACAAGTGCGAAAAGTGGTTTTTCAACACTATCACAAGTGCAAAAAGTGTTTTTTCCACACTAATACAAGTGCAAAAGTGGTTTCCTGCACCAACACAAGTGCGAAAAGTGGTTTTTCAACACTAACACAAGTGCGAAAAGTGGTTTTTCAACACTATCACAAGTGCAAAAAGTGTTTTTTCCACACTAATACAAGTGCAAAAGTGGTTTCCTGCACCAACACAAGTGCGAAAAGTGGTTATTCAACACTAACACAAGTGCGAAAAGTGGTTTTTCAACACTAACACAAGTGCGAAAAGTGTTTTTTCCACACTAATACAAGTGCAAAAGTGGTTTCCTGCACAAACACAAGTGCGAAAATTGGTTTTTCAACACTAACACAAGTGCGGAAAGTGGTTTTTCAACACTATCACAAGTGCAAAAAGTGTTTTTTCCACACTAATACAAGTGCAAAAGTGGTTTCCTGCACCAACACAAGTGCGAAAAGTGGTTTTTCAACACTAACACAAGTGCGAAAAGTGGTTTTTCAACACTATCACAAGTGCAAAAAGTGTTTTTTCCACACTAATACATGTGCAAAAGTGGTTTCCTGCACCAACACAAGTGCGAAAAGTGGTTTTTCAACACTAACACAAGTGCGAAAAGTGGTTTTTCAACACTAACACAAGTGCGAAAAGTGGTTTTTCCACACTAATACAAGTGCAAAAGTGGTTTCCTGCACCAACACAAGTGCGAAAAGTGGTTTTTCAACACTAACACAAGTGCGAAAAGTGGTTTTTCAACACTAACACAAGTGCGAAAAGTGGTTTTTCAACACTAACACAAGTGCGAAAAGTGGTTTTTCAACACTATCACAAGTGCAAAAAGTGTTTTTTCCACACTAATACAAGTGCAAAAGTGGTTTCCTGCACCAACACAAGTGCGAAAAGTGGTTTTTCAACACTAACACAAGTGTGAAAAGTGGTTTTTCAACACTAACACAAGTGCGAAAAATGTTTTTTCCACACTAATACAAGTGCAAAAGTGGTTTCCTGCACCAACACAAGTGCGAAAAGTGGTTTTTCAACACTAACACAAGTGCGGAAAGTGGTTTTTCAACACTAACACAAGTGCGAAAAGTGGTTTTTCAACACTATCACAAGTGCAAAAAGTGTTTTTCCACACTAATACAAGTGCAAAAGTGGTTTCCTGCACCAACACAAGTGCGAAAAGTGGTTTTTCAACACTAACACAAGTGCGGAAAGTGGTTTTTCAACACTAACACAAGTGCGAAAAGTGGTTTTTCCACACTAATACAAGTGCAAAAGTGGTTTCCTGCAGCAACACAAGTGCGAAAAGTGGTTTTTCAACACTAACACAAGTGCGAAAAGTGGTTTTTCAACACTAACACAAGTGCGAAAAGTGGTTTTTCAACACTATCACAAGTGCAAAAAGTGTTTTTTCCACACTAATACAAGTGCAAAAGTGGTTTCCTGCACCAACACAAGTGCGAAAAGTGGTTTTTCAACACTAACACAAGTGCGAAAAGTGGTTTTTCAACACTAACACAAGTGCGAAAAGTGTTTTTTCCACACTAATACAAGTGCAAAAGTGGTTTCCTGCACCAACACAAGTGCGAAAAGTGGTTTTTCAACACTAACACAAGTGCGAAAAGTGGTTTTTCAACACTATCACAAGTGCAAAAAGTGTTTTTTCCACACTAATACAAGTGCAAAAGTGGTTTCCTGCACCAACACAAGTGCGAAAAGTGGTTTTTCAACACTATCACAAGTGCGGAAAGTTGTTTTTCAACACTAACACAAGTGCGAAAAGTGGTTTTTCAACACTATCACAAGTGCAAAAAGTGTTTTTTCCACACTAATAGAAGTGCAAAAGTGGTTTCCTGCACCAACACAAGTGCGAAAAGTGGTTTTTCAACACTAACACAAGTGCGAAAAGTGGTTTTTCAACACTATCACAAGTGCAAAAAGTGTTTTTTCCACACTAATACAAGTGCAAAAGTGGTTTCCTGCACCAACACAAGTGCGAAAAGTGGTTTTTCAACACTAACACAAGTAGGTGATAAATGTTGCTTCTGGGACACCTCCGTTTAACATGGGAAATCCCTATCTAATGTCATTTACCCCCTTGTCTTTTTCAAAAATCATAAACACCTCTATTTCTCCCTCTATGAACCTATAATCCTTCTCACCTTATGAACCTATAATCCTTCTCGCCTTATGAACCTATAATCTTTCTCACCTTATGAACGTATAATCCTTCTAGCCTTATGAACCTATGATTTTCTTCCTTTATGAACCTATAATCCTTCTCACCTCCACTCTTTAGTCTGGGTCATACTTGGTTCTATCATTTATGGCGAAACATTGCATCATCTTTTGTTGAGCCAGTTGCCAACGTGGCACAGGAAATGACAGCCTTGCCAATGACTCAGCCTTGCCTATAAAGGCTCTAACCACACCTTGCTTTTTTAAACACACGTTATGTTTCTCTGGAGGATGGAGGATGAAGCTTTATCAGAAGACAGGTAAGTTTTTTTGTTCTCACGATTAATTATTCATTGTCTTATATGGAACATCATTAACAGCCTCTCAATAATTATTGTTTTTTCTCTTTTACAGTTTATCTTTATCAAAGCTTGTGATTGATGTTTTTTTTTTTTTTTTTTTTTTTTTTTTTTTTTGTATACAAGATCGAGGCTCGTGAAAGAGCGAACATTAATCACACAGAAAGACAAACCGACACATAAAACATAACATAGGGAGCGGTAGACAAGATGGGGAGAGAGGGGGAAGGACACAAACACAACATTTGAGAGCAGGGACCGAGAGACATGGAGACATCGAGAGATCTGAGAGAGGGTGAGGGCTTTGGGGGGGGGGGGGGCGTGGGAAGGGGGCAGTGGGAGAGGTATAAAACATATGGACACTGCCAGGACTTCCAGGAAAGAAGTTGGAATTTCAAACAAGGTGGATCTGGGGTGAATTAGCGGGGGTAGAAAAGATCAAGGTTTTGGATGGGGGAAGATAAGAGATGGTGGTGAACAGCTGTTTTAAAGACCTGGAGGGAGGAGTGGGATTGAAGGGAGTGAGGGAGTTTGTTCCAGAGGCGGGAGAAAAGAGGAATGAAAGAGTGAAGGTGAGCGGAGAGCCGAGATTTCGGCAGTTTAACCATCAGAGGGTTGCTGGCAGATCTTGTGCGACCTGTAGGAATATTTGGGGGACAGAGCACAGAGAGAGCTGGGGGTGCAAGGCCGGAGAGGAGTCGGTAGAAGACAGAAAGACCACCGACCTGCCTGCGGTGAGTGAGTGAAAGGCCCTCAGAGATAGCTTCATCGCGGGAGATTCCAATAATTCTGAAAGCTTTGGTTTCAACAGCGTGAAGCCGAGCTAGGTGTGAGGCAGGAGCACCAGCCCATAGGGGAGAACAGTATTCCATTGAGCTGCGGATGAAAGCCTTGTATGTGGTGAGGAGCTCAGGTGTGCCGAGGAAGGAATTCGCACGACGGAGGATGCCCAGTCGGCGACTGGCTTTGGAGGCCAGCTTGGAAATGTGGTTTTCCCAAGAAAGATCATGGCAGATAGTGAGACCCAAAATCTTGAGCGACAGAACTTCTTGGAGAGGATTGTTGAGAAAGTAGATGGGAGGGTTGTCCAGTCGATCTTTTCGGAGAGACATAGTAAGAGTGTGAGATTTGTCAGGATTGAAAGACATGTTCCACTTGTTTGACCAGTCTGTGATTTTGTCCAGGTCTTCAGAGAGTGAGGAGGCAGCAGACTGCCGATCTGAGGGAAGAGGAATGGAGCGGCAGAGAGTGGAGTCATCAGCAAAGAGATAGAGAGGATTTTCGAGAGAGTCAGAGAGATCATTGATGAAGACCAGAAAAAGCACGGGGCCCAGAACACTGCCTTGGGGAACTCCAGCCTGAACAGGAAGAGGAGATGAGAGAAACCCATTCAGGGCCACACGTTGACGACGACTAGAGAGGAAGTCCACCAGCCATGCGTGGAGATTTCCATGGATACCAAAGGAGGAGAGTTTGGTGAGCAGAGCGGGGTGCCAGACCGTGTCGAAGGCACGTGATATGTCGAGGGAGACAGCTCTAATTTCCTGTTTGGCATTGAGGACCTCCATCCATTGTTGAGACAGCAGAAGCAGCATGTCCAGAGTAGAGTGACCTGGTCTGAAACCAAATTGATGATCAGAGATCAAGCCATTGGAGAAGAGGAAAGATTTCATATCAGAAGCAATGATGGATTCCATGACTTTGCTGATAATTGGGAGAAGGCTGATTGGTCTGTAGTTGCTAGGATCTGTTTTTGCACCTTTTTTGTGCAAAGCGGTGATGTTGGCTGATTTCCAAGCAGATGGCAGTTGACCTTGAGCAAAAGAGAGGGTGAAGAGAACAGAGAGAGGGTGAGATAGAGCAGCAGAGCAGGATTTTAGGACCCGTGGGCTGATGCCGTCGGGTCCAGTTGCAGAATCAGAGTCGAGGGTTGACAGAAACTTTTCCACCTTGTCAGGAGGAAAGGACACGGAGTCCAGAAGCAGCAGGGTACGACTGGGTATGGTGGGTACAGAGAGGGATGGGTTTGGGACACAAGATTTAGAGGCAAACACAGAGTTGAGGCATTCAGCTTTTTCACGTGCGGAGTCAGCTGTGTAGCCGTTTGAGGTAAGGGAGGGGATGGAGGGGGAACAAACACCAGAAACGGATTTGACCAGACGCCACCAGGATTTGGAAGAGGGAGACAGATAAGAGAGTTCGGTCTTGAGAACGGAGAGATATTGTTTCCTGGCTCTCCTGAGGGTGGACACACACTTGTTTCGGGCTTTGTGAAAGGAAATGAGATTTCCTTCCGTTGGATTTGCTTTCCAGGAGACGAAGGCAAGTTGTTTCTGGGCAACAGCCTCACCACAAGATTCCGTGTACCATGGACGGGAGGAAGGGTATGACAACTGAAGACGAGATGGGATAAATCTGTGCATGAGAGAGAGCAATTTACTTTGGAAGAATTCCCAGGATGAGTTGATGTCAGAGGTGGTAGAGATGGGAGACCAGTCCAGATGATTGATGGCTGCTTGAAGACCGTGCCAGTTGGCCTGAGTGAAATGCCAGACTCGTCGACGCTGAGCAGGCTCCCTGAGGATGGTCAGAGAGATGTCCACTTTAACAAGGACATGATCAGATGATCCGATCGGAGCAGAAGAAGAGCAGCAGACATTTTCAGGGAAGTTAGTCATAACCAAGTCCAGAAGAGAAGATGTTCCGTTGACTGAGATCCGGGTCGGGAAATTGACAGATTGTGTCAGTCCCAGTGAGTCGCAGAAGTCCTTTGCTGAGGAGCCATGGCTGGTGAGAGAGGTACCCACACCCAGCCAACTGGCATGATGACAGTTGAAATCACCACATATGAGGAAGAGAGAGTTGGGATGAGTAGATAGAAGTTGGTCCATATCATCAGACAGCGAGATGTAGATGGAGTCATCACTGTTTGGTGGACGGTACAACACACATATGAACAAGAGGTGGGAGCGAAGGGGAAGCCGTAGCCAGAGGTATTCCTGGGGGTGAGGTGGAGAGAGTGCAGTGCAGGGCGAGTGAGGAAGAGAGTTTTTGATAAAGATGGCAACCCCGCCTCCAGGACGAGGCTCAGGTCTATCATACCGGAGGAGGGAGTAGCCCGGGAGAGATACTATGGAATCAGAGACATCATAAAGGAGGAAAGTTTCTGTTAAGCAGATCACGTCTGGTTTGACAGAAGCAACCTGTATGGAGAGATCAGTTAAGTTTGAACGAAGGCCCCGGATGTTTGAGGTCCATACCGTTAATGAAGAGGAAGGGGGAGCATCAGATACAGAACAGGGGGGAGGAGGGGTAGGGTAAGATGTGGAAGAGGTGGAAGAGGTAGGGAGAGCTGTTGAAGGTGTGTCAGAGATTTCAGAATAGCTCGGAGAAAGGGAAGGATGGGGCGGACAAAAGGTTTGATGGTGATTGGGTGAGCCACAATGAGGTGTTATTTGAGGAGGGGGAAGAGCGAGGCAGAAGGTTGGGGGAGATGGAGGTGAGAGTTTGAAGGGGGAAGAAGCGGCGAGGACGCTTTGAGGAGGGGGAGTGAGAGGGGGGAAATTGAGAAGCAATGAGGGTGGGGAGATTTGAAGGGGAGGGGTGAGGGGGGAGTTTGGGAGGGAAGGGACAAGGGGAGGGATTTGAAAGGGATGGGATATGGGGGAGATTTGGAGGGGAGGGGTGAGGCAGGAGTCTAGGAGGGGAGGGGCGAGGGGGCGTCTTGGCGGGGAGGGGTGAGGGGGTAGTTTAGGAGGGAGGGGGCAAGGGGGGAGATTTGAAAGGGATGGGTGATGGGGAAGATTTGGAGGGGAGGGGTGATGGGGAAGATTTGGAGGGGAGGGGTTATGGGGAAGATTTGGAGGGGAGGGGTGAGATTGGATTTTTGAAAGTGTACGATTTATGGGAAACGAACATTTATTGCAAAATGAGTTTCTTGTGACCTTCGAGTTAAAAATACGTTTAAGGACGCTGGATGGAGGATGGAGTGCAGGAGAGTTTAGGGAATGTAGAAAAAAGGCACTATAGGAGATGGATATTTTTTTTGGGATGAATTGATTTGGTGAGCAAGTCGAAAGCAGCCTTTTAAAGAAGAAGAAGAAAAAGGTGTTATAAAATATGACGGAATACATAACTTCAGGGGAAAGTGTAAACATTGAGTAAGTGTAAAGTGTAAAAGTGTAAAATTGTAATTGAGAAAGTGTAAAAAAGTGTAAACATTTCCTGCTCATGTGTTGCAAATGAAGTCAATGATTTTCACCAACAAAGGAAGGAGTTGAATGAAACGCTTACAGAATTCACTGAAGTTCGGAGGGGTCTTCATAATGAGATGGTTGAGTGTTTAGAAAGCCTCTCTCACCCGTTAATATTCTCCAAGGTTGTCTCAACAACAGAACCAATGACTGACAACGAATTAAACACCTTGTTTGAAATTCTATGCGAGAGGTAAGAGATATAATTAATTATTCACAAACTTCAATCCATTAATTTTCTCCTTTTTATCAAAGTTGGTGGTTGAATAACTGTGTGTTAAAGGAGCAGCTGGTTGCAAAGTGAGCTGTGTGTTATTTCCTTTAACTAACTGTTTGTTTTATTCCAGCATGAAAAACCAACCAAGCAACATGAAGTTTGATGAAGCCCAGGGATTTCACAACTTCGACGACCAGAGGAGTGTCAACCAATTTCCTGCTCATGTGAGTTGTTTGGAAAAATGGAGTTTTTCATTTATGGTCCTAGACTGCCCTCATGTGGTTTTGGGATGACACGGCAGGCAAATACTGTGTTTGGTGATTTTTATTTTAAAATCCCTTTTGTGCCTTGCAGACACAAAAGAAATCAAACTTGGTGATTGATGTTGAAAATGAAGTCAATGATTTTCACCAACAAAGGAAGGAGTTGAATGAAACGCTTACAGAATTCACTGAAGTTCGGAGGGGTCTTCATAATGAGATGGTTGAGTGTTTAGAAAGCCTCTCTCACCCGTTAATATTCTCCAAGGTTGTCTCAACAACAGAACCAATGACTGACAATGAATTAAACACCTTGTTTGAAATTCTATGCGAGAGGTAAGAGATATAATTAATTATTCACAAACTTCAATCCATTAATTTTCTCCTTTTTATCAAAGTTGGTGGTTGAATAACTGTGTGTTAAAGGAGCAGCTGGTTCCAAAGTGAGCTGTGTGTTATTTGCTTTAACTAACTGTTTGTTTTATTCCAGCATGAAAAACCAACCAAGCAACATGAAGTTTGATGAAACCCAGGGATTTCACAACTTCGACGACCGGAGGAGTGTCAACCAATTTCCTGCTCATGTGAGTTGTTTGGAAAAATGGAGTTTCTCATTTATTGTCCTAGACTGCCCTCATGTGGTTTTGGGATGACACGGCAGGCAAATACTGTGTTTGGTGATTTTTAATTTAAAATCCCTTTTGTGCCTTGCAGACACAAAATAAATTGGTGAAGCCAACATGGGAGACAAGAGGATATTATACCTTGGAAGAAACTGAATTTATGGAAGAAACTGAATTTATACCTCGTGAAAAATGTTTTATTATAATTTTTATGTTTTTAATGTTATTTAATAATTTTGATTTTATTCGCTTTGTCCAGAATTATTTAATTCTTAATTACAAAAAGAGAATAAAGGGAAAAAAGATGGGAAGGTGCGCCCCCACCCTTGATCCCCCCTCATCCCACCCCTCCCCTCCCCTTGTGTGTGTGGGGAAGGTGGGGGTGGGATGAGGGGGGATCAAGGGTGGGGGCGCACAGGGGTGGGGGATGATGGGTGTGGTCTGTGTGGGTGTGGTCTGTGTGGGTGTGGTCTGTGTGGGTGTGGTCTGTGTGAGTGTGGTCTGTGTGGGTGTGGTCTGTGTGGGTGTGGTCTGTGTGGGTGTGGTCTGTGTGGGCGGGGTCTGTGCGGGTGTGGTCTGTGTGGGCGGGGTCTGTGTGGGTGTGGTCTGTGTGGGTGGGGTCTGTGTGGGCGGGGTCTGTGTGGGTGGGGTTTGTGGGTGGGGTCTGTGTGGGTGTGGCTTATGATTTTTATTTATGTATTTAATTTTTTTTATTACTATTAATTAAATTAGCTAATCTGGGTGGATGAAAGTATGGATGGTTGTTGTTTAATGAATTATCAGTTTTGTTTTTTGTAATTCTTGTGAGTAAAATGAACCCAAGATTTCTTCCCAATTCATATCATATAATTTGTAAGTCCAAGGCATAGTATCCATTACATCAACGATTTTGAATAATTCATTAGTCCATCTCTTTGTATAACCTTTCTCAAAATGACTTTTCCATCTGTATATTCTTACAATATCACCAACTTTGAACTTGGGCTTTCTCAAATTAATCTCCTTTTCATATTCTAATTTTGTAAATGTTTCTGATGGTTTTGATTTTGTTGATGAATGAACTGTATTATTGTAATTATCTACAATATCCTGAATAAAATACACCCATTTTTGGGAACCGAGTTGTGTGAATTTTTTATATAATTTCTCTTTTAAAGTACGATTAAAACGCTCAATAACAACTGCTTTTCCTTCATTAAAGGTGCTGTATAATTTATTACCCTCCCCCTTAAGAAATTTCATAAATATTTTGTTATAGAACTCTGTTCCCTCATCGGTCCACAGTTTCTTTGGTTTTCTTTTACTTTTATTAAATATCTGTTGGAAGGCTAACATCAGAGTATAACCTCTCTTGTTTTTCAAAGGAACAACCCAAGCAAATCTACTCCTCAAATCAATAACGGTTAAAGCATACTTGTATCCCTTATCATTTTTTAGTTCGATTTAATCAGCGGACCATATGTGGTCGGTGTATTTAGAATAAACTTTCCTTCTTTTAAACTTTGTGATTATAGGTTTATGTAATTCATCAGCCAAAAGCTCCTCAGTCTTGATGACATCATTAGAGCCTAATAGTTTTTTGAGGGTGAATAACCAAGGCCAAGTTTCAATTTAGCATTTATCAAATTTCTCACAATAAACCTATCAACCTTTTCTCTCAACGTTGGATTTTGTATCAAAGACAAATTATACAACATTTCTCTGTCGGCTTTATGTTTTTCAGTCAACGTAGTGGTTTTCCCATAAGCAATATCATGCTTCATACACACTTCGTCAACCCTATTTATAGGTTTAGACCAAGGTTTAGGATTGTCAGCCTCATCTAATCTTTTATCCAGGTTTGTTCCAGGACCACAGAAAGAATATCCAGGTAGATGTAGTTCCCCTGGAATTCTAGTTGTTGTAAATTTACTTCCTGACAAAAACTTTTGTATGTCTCCTCCACTTTTAGGAGAGATGAATTGGCACTTTTTAGAGCCACACACTTGACATATTCCTTTTTGATAAACTCTATTATTTTTAGCTTTAACAAAGGAGATATTTTTAGATTTAGTTTTCTTTTTACATTTGAGACAATAACTCATATTTATTTATGAGAAAAAGTCCTACATAGTGCCAAAGCCTTTTGGGTTTTCAACATATACATTTCTATCTTGATTTTTAAAACATAAAGACTCCTTAGGAATGCCTTCACTCTCTCCTCCATTTATTTACAAATAAAACTAACTAAAGTCAATAACACCAACATCATCAACTATATGTTGTATATCTGCTCTCTGAATTTATTATAGCAAATTTAAAAACCAATATCTTCATAAGAGTCATTAGTTCTTTATTTTCCTCTTCGGTGTGTTGAGATTGATTTATTTGTCGTAATAACTTCAATCTTTCATTAATCTCAGGAATGGTCATATTTTTATATTTTTCCCCCCTCTCTCTCTTTCCTCCCTCTCCTCCTCCTCCTTTTTCTCCCTTTCCTCCCTCTCCTCCTTCTCCTTTTTCTCCCTTTCATCCTTCTCCTCCTTCTCCTTTTTCTCCCTCTCCTCCTTCTCCTTTTTCTCCCTCTCCTCCTTCTCCCTTTCCTCCCTCTCCTCCTTCTCCTTTTTCTCCCTTTCATCCTTCTCCTTCTCCTTTTTCTCCCTCTCCTCCTTCTCCCTTTCCTCCTTCTCCTCCTTCTCTCTTTCCTCCTTCTCCTCTTCAACTCCTTCCTCCTTCTCTTCTTCAACTCCTTCCTCATTCCTCGCTACCCTTGAGCTTGAGCCCCAAAGAATATTATACATATACTCATCTGGATTTTGAGATATTCTTGTATCTATAATTATTTTTCTCATAATAGGATACCAATAAGATTTGTTGACGATTTCTAAAAGAGTTTTATATTTCATAACTTTGAGAAGTTCATTTTTATTTAATATTTTAAACAAGTCTCTATTTGTGGGTTTAGCAATATCAGTATAAGGCTAGTTTTTAATGACAAAATTTCCATGTATATGCTCCAAATCATAAGGTATGTAATACCGAGCACCCTTTTCTTGTAGGTATCCCTGAATACAAAAATTATAATTCTCTTGTAGTCTTTTTCCTGCCATTTATGTATCAGAAATATATGTGAGATTAATATTATAACAGGTAATACCACCCCATCTTCCCACTACCAAATCGGTTTGTATTCCTCGGCTTTCTATCCTTATCTCATTACCTTCCTTCTTTGTCATGCTAACCATCGCTATACTATCATATATTTTTCTTTTCTTAAAACCATGTATTTGTTGTTTACTAATTGTACTTCCACATAAATCCTTATCCTCACCAAGCGGATAATATTCTTCTTTACGAGACTGATTCAAATCATGTAGGTCTTCTAAGTTTATTGAAAAATACCAATTATACCCTAAATCAGGCATATCATACCCCCATTTATTGATTCGCATATTAACTATATGTCCTTCTTTATAAAATTCAATTGTAAGCAGATAGTTAAATTGAATGAGGAAAGGTGTATGGTCAGTATAACCGGGTGTTGTGGTTGTAAATTTTACTTGTTTAACAAAACGTGCTGTTTTCTTTAAAAATATATATTGTGATAAATCACTAAATCTAATTAAGTCATTCGCATCTGTCGGGTTTGGATAATTGATTAATTTATAAGTATTCTTCATATTAATATTTTTACTTATACTATATTTTTGTCGTTCAGCCTGTGCCTTTGTATAATAATTTGATAAATCAATATCCTGAGAGGATTTTCCAAAGATAGAACCATCTTTTCCAACATGTCATTTATATTAGATTAAAAATGATATCATAAAAATTTTCATTATTGTTGAGTTGAAATAATAAATATAAACATAATTGACCACAACATTTAGAATTAATTTCTTGAACTTGAAATGTTTGATAAACACCA